>NW_026712822.1:600000-899215 GCF_030625045.1 Achroia grisella
GGTTGCAGTACCAGGAATAAAATTAGACGACGGCGTGCGACCACTCACAACTTGCTACAGAGTTCGGCTCCATTGTATCTGTTATTATATTTTATACGATATTATAAATATCAATCAATCTATCAATCATTCAAATAGTCCAATAAATACAAACAAGCACCAATACAAGTACCAATAAATCAGCAGTTGATATTTGGAGTTCGGCTCCATTGTATATGTCATTATAAAGATCAATCAATCAATCTTTCAATCAGTCAATTAGCCATTCAATACAAACAAGCATTAGTACAAGTACCAATCAATCAGCGGTCGTTTTCGTGGCCGACTTGCAGTTGATATTTGGAGTTCAGCTCCATTGTATCTGTAATAATATATTATATGTTATTATAAAGATCAATCAATAAGTCATTCAATATTTCAATCAGTCTATCAGCCATTCAATACAAACAAGCATTACTACAAGTACCAATAAATCAGCGGACGTTTTCGTGGCCGACTTGCAGTTGATATTTGGAGTTCGGCTCCATTATATCTGTAATTATATATTATATGTTATTATAAAGATAAATCAATCAATCTTCAATCAATCAATCTTTCAATCTATGAATCAGTAAATTAGCCAATATATTAAATAGACAGTCAGGCACTCAATCAACCAATAAATTAATCGTCATTCATTCATTTATTCAATTAATAATTTTTTTTGGAATGTAATTGGGTGACAAGTACATTTAACAGTTTCCTATATATGCACATTTAAATGTTAATCAATAAATTATCATATATCAAAGTTATTATTAAAATGACTATTAATATTATAATAATTTTTAATTAGGAAAATTTCGTTTATTGTTTTACAAAATTAGATACTAACTACAGAGGTTAAATGTTTACCAGAACTAGAATGTAAAGATTCAAAAGTTTGGTTGTCCAATTAAAAAATATATATGACGACTCCATGTAATCTCAAGTCTGCATTCACGTATATTGTAAAACCGTACCGTCATGTAAATACAATGGAATTGCGCACTGCATAATGATAGGGATACAATAGCAGCGATTCCCTTGGAACTATCCATAAAACGTATTAGTTTTTTTTAAATGTCTATAAGCAGGCGGCCAAATTTAAATGTTAAACAATAAATTATGTGATATTATATTTCATTATCATAATTATTATTTAATAATAATTTTGAGTCTAGAAAAATATTTAGTGTTTTACAAAACTAGATACTAACTACAGAGGTAAAGTGTATACCAGAACTAGAAACTAGAATGTAAATAATGAAAATGTTTAGCTGGCCAATTAAAAAAGAATAATATATTTACCAGAACTAGAATTTAAAGATTCAAAAGTATGTCTGTACAATTAAAAAATAAAATAGAATAGAATAGAAAATCATTTATTCAAATAAACTTAATTTAAGCACTTTTGAATAGTCATAACAATTATTTTTAAATCATTCGGAAAGCTGTCTCATCACAAGAAGAATGGGCAAGAAACTTGTGTGTTGATCTTTTAAACAATCCTTGTAAGTTCACATTTTACAAGTCAAAACGTGTGAATACAAACTACCAACGAGCACTAATTTATTTGGGCTCAAATATAAAAACACAATAAGATATACGACTACTCTATGTAATCTCACGCCTGCATTCACGTGTATTGTAAAACCGTACCGTCATGTAAATACAATGGAAATGCGCACTGCATAATGACAGAGATACAATAGCAGCGATTCCCTTGGAACTATCAATAAAATGCATTAACTCGTATTTTATTGCGTTCATTTTATAAATCAGTCTTAATACTAATTGTCTTTTTATTTCATGAATTCTATTTGGCTTTATAACGGCCATTTGTGAGTATCCTCTTTAGATATTTATAGTCGTTAGTATGGAATATTAACAGGATCTGTAGAGTTATTCTGTAAGCATCACTTACTAATTCGAAAGCGGAATCCGCGGTGAGTTTGTACATTAAAGAAAACAACACGTATTGGTAGACGTTAGTAAAATTTTAAGACAATAAGTGGAGTGATAATCGACGTCAAAATATTATAAACCAATGAGGTTACATGCTGCAACATGGCCCCTTAATCACAGTGAAACAATTCAACGCCTATTCGTCACACTAATAAAAGCTTACGTAACAATAACAAACTGATTTTACCTAAATGTCGTTTAACTAAAGTTAGTAATTCGTTGTTTGGAAATTGCGTAAGGTTTTACAACAAAATACCAGAGTCTGTTATAAATCTGCCTGAAAAAAGATTTAAATCTTATATATAAAATTCTCGTGTCACAGTTTTCGTTCCATACTCCTCCGAAACGGCTTGACCGATTCTCAGGAAATTTTGTGAGCGTTTTGAGTAGGTCTGAGAATCGGCCAACAAAAAGCTAAATTTGTTTGCCGGGAGTGCTAGTGTCATATAAAATACTTCCTTTGCAAAAAAGCTTAGGTACTATAAAATTGAAGAATTTGTTAACGATAATAATGGTTTTATAGAAAAACTTAAAATCCATAACGCTGACAATATTATCTGATTACACTAATGATAGTGCGTAGCGATTTCTATGTTGATTATCGCATGCCACTTACTTGTTATACTGTAATTATTTATATATAAAAAAATATCTATTCAAAAGAGCAACACACAAGTTTCTTGCTCATTCTTCTTGTGTTGAATCTGCATTTCGAATGAGTGGTAGATTCAAAATATGACTATTCAAAAGTGCTTGTATTGAGTTTATTTAAATACAGATTATTTTTATAACTATTTCACACATATACACTTTACGTACACAAAAACCCAACATTTGTAAGAAACAAATAATAATTTAAAAATTACATGCTACAACATGATATTCTGTAAAACTCGACTGTAGTGTGTCACGCTCGAGAACTAAAGGTAAAACAGATACTAGTGTTTTTTTAGAAATATAGGCAAACTCGATAGCTCAGTAGCAACTTTATATTAGATACGAGTACCTTGAGTGAAGCGATAGGTGAAATAAGTTGATAAATAGCTCACAGAATACCAATACTGTATTGAAATATTAAATAATGTGTTTGGTAAAGGAAAGTGAGCGTAATTTGTTATAAATTACCGTAGGAATATAATGTATATAGACGGTCTCAGTGGTTTAGCGGTTTAGCAAACGCTTTACTTTCGATGGTTGCAGGTTTGATTCCTTGGACGATAGTGGGCCAGTGGTACTCCAAACCCGCGGAAGGATTTCTGGAGCGGCTGAAGGCCAACTCCTGCCTGATGGATACGACTTTAGTCTGAGGGCATTGCTAGGTGTTCGAATCTTGCCTCAGGCCGTGGTAATTTTGTTTCCCGTTTGAATTGGACGGGGGATCAATTGGAGGTGATTTATAGAAAGTCTAATTGTTTCTTTCCTTTAGAGTCAATGTCCACATATCACAGGCATAGTGAAGCTATACTCCAAATGTAAGTTTTGATGTATCTATCACACAGTCAAAATTAAGGCTAAATAATAGTTATAGAACAGAACAGAACAGAATAGAATAGAATATAACAGAATAGAAAATAATTTATTCAAATAAACTTACATTGAAGTACTTTTGAATAGTCATCACTGTTCAAAATCTACCCTATACCATTGTAAGCACAGATTATTATATTAGAGTCCGTTAGTTTTCTGTTACCGCGTCTTTCCTTCCCCTCCCTTAACTAGTAACAAACGGACCGTACAGCGGCCTTGACGCGCGCGCGCATTTGTTGTGAATTAAAATAAATTAGAACTGTGAAACCTACTGTGAAACTGGAAAGCTAGCGAAGATACCTTCGAGACCCTGAAGCCCAAGAAATCCGCAGAACCATACAGGTACGTGACAGACATAGTAAATTCCCTAACATTTTGGTAGCAGAGTGTATTTTTCCATAACAATCACATTTTTTTAACCGCTCATACGGAAAGCTGTCTCATCAAATCTCATCGTACAAATAAATTAACCGCATCATTACAGATACAGTCAATGAATAGACTATATTAAGACGCATCCTACATCCGTACAGATACTCGCAACTCAAGTTAACCGTGAAACGACCGTCTCTCTGACCGTTAATAAATTAGCATACATAATGTATGCAACGGGCCCTCCTGCTACTTCAGGATATCAGCAGTAAAGGGTTTACTTGGATGTGGTAATTATGCTAAAGTTATTGCAGCCACGATGCTTATTCTGGTCTACCCCTTGATGGCGTATGAAGATGGTATGATAATAATAATCTCAGGATAATTCACACAGCGCCATCTAGTTACAAGTTAAGGTAGATAATGCTTGTGTTATGGGTACTAGATAACTGATTTTTTTATTGGGATGTTTAGGCTATTGTTATATGTTTGTAGCACCTGTAGCACTGCGACCTATATAGATCTATTGTGCTCGTAGATAACTGATACGAATACATAGATATTTGCGTAAATACATACTAGCTACCCATCGGCTTCACACGGGTGTACATCTATACATATAAATAAAATTGGAGTGTCTGTTTGTAATATTGAAATAACCGTTTTTTACTGCATGCATATGAATATATTTAGGGAACATACACCGAAAATCTGTCTGTCTGTCGTTCTGTTTGTTCCGGCTAATCTTGAAACGGCTGAACCGATTTTGACGGGACTTTTATTGACAGGTAGCTGATGTAATAAGGAGTGACTCAGGCCACTTTTATTTTAGAAAAGTAAAGTTAAATTCCAAGCGAACGAAGTGGCGGGCTACTGCTAGTTATATGTATAAATGATATAAGCTGGGTGTAATGTGCTTTGAAAGCTCCATCGCAGGCAGAATGGATTTTTTATATAGAGTGCATTTGTCATTGTCTGTTTGTCAATCCAATGGACCAATCTGTAATATCTGAATGGATTGATCGATTTTAGATACGGTATACTATTGGAAGATTTTAATTTTATTTAAGACTAGCTGTATTCGCGAATTTTTCCTCGTGGAATTTTTTTTTTTTCTATTGGGCTATTATAAATATTGTAATGGATGAAAACTGTGATCGGTACCACAGTTTTCATCCATTATGATATTTAATTTACATTATTTAAACGCTGAAACCCTTCCACTGCGGTCTGAAACACAGATATTTTCTGTATCTATGAGTTCATAAATTATTTGTACAAAATATGTGAAATAAATAAATTGTTATTATTATTAATTTAATTAAATTATAAGTTTGAACATTATTAACGATTTTTCATCCTTTTTTTTTGATATATGATAGCGTAGCGGCTTTTGTATTGATTGCCGCATGCATCCTTATGTAAAGTGCGAATACTGTAACCATATAGTAATTTTAAGTAGCTATGACATGGTCGAGTGGAATGAGTAGTCATGCTCACTAAAATGTCCAGACATGTGGCGGCGTGGTAGGCCGGGTCATTGGGCACCCCAAAATAAGGTCGAGCGCAGTGATGGCTGGCTCATCCGTCATACTCGGGAAAGAGTGCTGCTTATGGGGACTGGTCTGCTTTTATCACTACGACTGATTTAAATTAATTTATCCCCTTAGAGGTGGAATTTTTTAAATTCCTTTCTTAGGGGATGCCTACGTCATAGTACCTTTATGCATGCAAAGTCTCAGCCCGATCGGTTTAAAATTGACAAAGTTTCATACAAACTTTCATCCCCTATTTTATCCCCTTGGGGGTAGAATTAATCAAAATCCTTAGTGGATGCCTACGTCATAACATCTACCCGCATGCTAAATTTCAGCCTGATCCATCCAGTGGTTTGGGCTGTTCATTGATAGATCACTATGTCAGTCACCTTTGAGTTAGAAATATACAGATCACTTTCACATTACATCACAATCCACTTTCCACGATCTTCATCATACTATTTAATTGTTGATACGACACTTCATTTTTGTCTTAAATTTGCTTGAACTGTGTTCTTCTACTCCATCTCTCTCCTTCTATTTTCCTCTCAATAATGATAACTATAAATTCATCGAGCCTTATCAAGAGTCCAAACATTTTCCTACGTCTATTTTCTATAATATTCAATGTCATTAGTGACTGTTAATTTTAAACGTATTTTATTGCCGCCATATTTGTGATTTAACTCAAAATGGCCGTCATCTGTCCATTGCACTAAAGTTAGTTTTATTAGGCAAGTTGGCGAAACGAGACGTTCTCTTGGGCATTAAATTTTAAATAGACGAGTCTTTAATTTCCAATTCTATACTGTTTTTGGCTCTTGTCATTGGAGCTCCTTCATTTGCAGTTCTTACCTTTTCTACGATCTTCCATCGTGCTCTTTAAATGTTGATATGATACGACTCCAATTTTGCCTTAAATTTGCTTGACTTATTCTTCCCCTCCATCTCTCTCCTTCTATTTTTCTCTAAACAATAAATTATTATAAATTCATCGAGCCTTATCAAGAGTCCAAACATTTTACTAAGTATATTTTCTATAATATTCAATGTCATTAGTGACTGTTAATTGTAAACGTATTTTATTGCCGCCATATTTGTGATGTAACTCAAAATGGCCGCCGTCTGTCGATTGCACTAAAGTTAGTTTTATTAGGCAAGTTGGCGAAACGAGATGCTCTCTTGGGCATTAAATTTTAAATAGATGAGTCTTTAATTTCCAACTCTATATTGTTTTTGGTACCTTTATGAGTTTGGGCGGCTATAATAATCACGTTTAGGGAAAGTTTGACGTTAATTACTAAAAAGTGTAAGAGTTATCTTTGAGGTAAGAATTTATTTAAAATAATAATAATAATAAAAAAAAATCCGAGATTTTGTACAAATTGGGCGTATATATTATTTTAGACTATTTCAGATATTTCAACTGCAAAGGAGCTATTATTTTCCTAGCCTTAAATATAAAATTCTCCTGACATAATGGCAATCAAGGTCAAACTATTTCGGAGGAATGCAGTAACTACATGTCTCCGAAATGGTTTGATCGATGTTTATGAAGTTTTATATGCATGTTCAATAGGTCTTAGAATCGGCTAATATCTATTTTTTATAACCCTAAGTCAAATTTTTTTTTTGTAATTTCTTTTTAATGATGCATTTAAAATACATGCAATCCTAAATTTTCACCCTTCTATCACCAATCTCTATTTTTTGCGATTTTAATTTATATGGCAAACCTACATTAGCTGGGTCTGCTAGTAATTTATATAATATTTTTTTTAGTATATTGATTAACTGGTAGTCTGGAAGAGATTGCTTAGCGATAAGACCACCTTTTGTATCAGTTTATGTATTATATCATTTTGTGTGTTTTCTTTGTCTGGTGCAATAAAGAGTTTAAATAAATAAATAAATATATAAAATAAATATAGAGAAAATAGGGTTGAAAGGGGTTGGAAGGGGTTGAAAGGGGTTGAAAGGGGTTGGAAGGGGAGATTAAAGGTTACATGGTTGTATTGTCATTTTTAAAGCACGAAGTTTGAAACATATATTTTAGATTGTTGATTAAATATAAATAAATATTACATTCAAAGTTTGTAAAAATATTAACCTTAAGGTGATAAAATAAATAGGGGATTAAAGTGTGTATGGAAAATCGTTATTTTAGAAGCTTTTTTCTTTGCTTTTTCTGGATTAGATTATTGAATATATTTCTATATTTGGTCAAGGTTCATGTCCTTGAAGAAGTAGTAATAAATAATCACCAAACAAACAAACGCAACACTTCCAAATGCCTCAACACATAAATCTTAAACACACATTAAGACATACACGGTCTGTCCAAAATTTTACGACGACTATAAAATACACCCGAGTTTGCTCACTAATCGCGGCTAAATGATGCCAGCGTAAGTCGGCAGTGACTGCTCTTGGCTTCAGATACCATATGGCACTCATTTATAATCCACACAGTATCTGTTTAGTAATATTTTGTTGGATCTGAGTAATCGGGAATGTATTTTTTATCTTAAATTTAAAATAATTCCTTCATAGTACATACTTGTTTATATTTAAACTAGTTATCAACTCGGCTTCGCACGGGTGTACATGTATTATACGTATAAAACGTCCTCTTGAATCACTCTATCTATTAAAAAAAAATCCGTTGCATAGTTTTAAAGATTTAAGCATATATAGGGACGGACAGACAGCGACAGCGACTTTGTTTTATATTAGGTAGTGATGAGAAGCGCTGTTGAGCAGATCCGGTGGAACTGTTGCCATTTTCCACGATTTTCCATTAATCTCTTTATTTGCTGATACGACATAACTTCAAATAAATAAATGTATATTTTTAAATACATACTTACATAATATACAAAGAAAACACCCAGGCTGTTATATACAATCATACTTATGAATACAATTGTTGGCACCGTGCGAGGAATCGAACCCGCGACCATAGGAATTAAAGCGGTTTCCTACTTGTTAGTTTATACCGCCAGACCACCGAGACCGTCATTACTACTGCTTACCTGCAACTTTACCATTCCAATCCAATCTTTAAAACTACGTAACGGATTTTGAAGCGGTTTTTTTATAGATAGAGTGATTCAAGAGGAAGGTTTATATGTATAATACATGTACACCCGGACGAAACCGGGGCGAGTAGCTAGTATATTAGAAATGAATAGAATATAGAAGAATAGAAAATCATTTATTCAAATAAACTTACATTGAAGCACTTTTGAATAGTCATTACGTTTTTTTTAATCTATCGCTCGTTCGGAAAGCTGTCTCATCACAAGAAGAACGAGCAAGAAACTTGCGTGTTGCTCTTTTAAATAATTTTATTATTACTTTACATTTTTAAGTTTAAGTGTGTGAATACAAACCACCAATTAGCACTAATTCTAAAAAGAATGAATGTTTTGTAGCAATGACACAATCTCTACTTACCTTGGGACTAGATGGCGCTGAATGAATTGTTCAGGGTTGTTATTTTTATACAGTCTTTCAAATTTACTTTCAAAGTTTGTGACAGATATAGAATATGTCTATATGTTTCTTCGGCGGAAACCACTACACCACCGACGGCTCGATGGTCTACTGGTTTAATACACTGCCTTACTTCCGATGTTCGCGGGTTCGATTCCTCGCACGCCACAAACATTTGTATTCATGAGTATGATTGTTTGTGTCGGTCTGGGTGTTTTCTTTGTAGGTATATTATGAATATATTAACAAAAAAATCTATGTATTTATATCAGTTGTCCAGTACCCATAACACAAGCATTGCTTACCTTGGGACTAGATGGCGCTGAGTGAATTGTCCAGGGTTTTTATTTTTATAAAGTCTTTCAATTGTAATTTCAAAGTGTCTATCTATTTATATAGTAAGTACATATATATTGATTATGTTTGACTCCGCTACAAGGCATATGTGAACATTTTTTTTTCTAATTCGGGCATGTTTTTACGATCGTCCCACAATATACAAAGTCGTAAATGTAACTCGTTAATCATTAATATGAGTATATGTGATGGAGTATTGTGTATGTACATTAGATTATGTTTACGCTCTTATTTCATACATCTTTCTAATATTATAAACGTGAAAGTTTATAATAATAATAATAATATTTCAAGACAATTCACACAGCGCCATCTAGTCCCAAGCTAAGCAGAGCGTATTATGGGTCCTAGACAAGTGATATAAATACATGCGTACATTTTTTTTTCAAATAAATACATATTATACATAGAAAACATCCAGAACAAATCATCATACAGATACAAACAATCATACTCATGAATACAAATGTTTGTACCGTGCGAGGAATCGAACCCACGACTATTGGATAGTAAAGCGGTGTGCTAAACCACTAGATCACCGAGTTTGTGAGTATGGATGTTTACTCTTTCATGTAAAAACTACTAAACGGATTCTTAAAAATATAGCCTATGCATTATTCTGATGCATAAGCTATATTACTGTAAAGTTTCATCAAAATCCGTTTAGTAGTTTTTGCGTGAAAGAGTAACAAACATCCATCGATATAACCGAACAAAGATATTACTATCGTCCTATCCCGACTCCGCATGGATGCCTTAAAAATCTTTGAATTTCTTGGCTCGTTCTATAACTTTCCTCTTGAATTACTCTATCTATTGCTGAAAACTGCTAAAATTAGTTGTGTAATTTAAAAGATATAAGCGAAGAGATAGAAGACATTATTTCATACTAAAGATTCTCGTATTACCGTGTTAGTTGCAATACTTCTCGGAAAAGCTTAGCCGATTTTGATGAAATTTTGTATGTATACTCGGTAGGTTTGAGAATATGTTTTTAGCGGCGAATTTGTTTTATACTATGTAAATTCAAAATATCTTTATTCATGTAGGTCTATTACAGACTTACGATATGTCAAATCTACCGTCAGTTCGGAATGATTTCGAGATGAGAAGAACAGACAAGAAACTCAGCTCGTATTCTTTTCAAATAAATGTTGTACATGTTTATAATAATACAGAGTCATTTAAATTAAAATTTGGGAGAATAGAGTGACCACCAGCATATGATATTAAAAATATATATATATATATATATATAAACGTGGCGACCTCTCTGTTGTAGCAGTGTAGAACTCGTTTCATAATCTATACATCTACAAATAAAATTGGAGTGCCTGTTTGTAATATTGAAATAACCGGTTTTTACTACATACATATGAATATAAATACGGTAATACACCAAAATATCATTGTTTACAATTTTTGTCTATCTGTCTGTCTGTTTGTTCCGGCTAATCTCTGAAATGGCTGGACCGACTTTGACTGGACTTTTTTTGGCAGTTAGCTGATGTAATAAGGAGTAACTCAGGCTACTTTTATTTTAGAAAAATAAAGTTAAATTCTAAACGAAGTCGCGGGAATAGCTAGTTTACAATGTGATCTAAAAATCTCGCTTAAAGACTAACATAATTTAGAGCAAATTTTATGAGTAAATTTTTCATAGAATCTATCAAGAGAGCACAAAAGGCTCGCCTGCGAGCGCTACAATCATAGACAGGCTATAAAACTTGTGGGATATAGGCTAGTAATGATTTCATAACTTGCTATATGATGTACGGTACGGTACACACACTTTGTGTCCAAATCACTTATAAAGAAAACAGAATAGAATAGAAGTACATTTATAAAAAACTTTTAAATCGCACTTACGGTTACTTCACTATTATTTAAAAGAGCAACACACAAGTTCCTTGCTCGTTCTTCTTGTGATGAGACAGCTTTCCGAATGAGCGGTAGATTAAAAGAATGTGATGACTATTCAAAAGTGCTTCAATGTAAGTTTATATGAATAAATGATTTTCTATTCTATTATTTAATTTAAACAAGTAATTTAAAAACTATGGAGTATTTAAAAACGTTTGAATAGCACTTTCCATTATTTTGTGCTATTATTTTCTAACTTGACAACTTAACTTAAAAACTATGGAGTCGTTTCCTTGTATTTATATTTTACTTATTGCGGAGTCGTTCTATAAGATAAGTATTATTATATGAAATTCAGTTGAGTTTCTTGCCAGTTCTTCTCAATTGAATCTGTATATTGGATGGGAGGTAAAAATTATAATAAAAAAATTTGGATGATTGTGAAAAAAATGTCCTAATTAGTTAGCCCTTGCCAGTTTTTCTCAATTGAATCTGTATACTGAACTAGAATAGAATAGAATAGAATAGAAAATCATTTACTCAAATAAACATAATTTAAGCACTTTTGAATAGTCATAACGATTTTTTTATCTACCGCTCGTTCGGACAGCTGTCTCATCACAAGAAGAAAGAGCAAGAAACTTGTGTGTTGCTCTTTTAAATAATCCTTGTAAGCTTACATTTACAAGTCGAAACGTGTCAATACAAATTACCAACCAGCACTAATTTTTTTGGGTCAAATATAAATCTATACATATAAATAAAATTAGAGTGTCTGTTTGTAATATTGATATAACCGTTTTTTACTACATGGATATGAATATATATATGGTAAAATACAATTTTTGTCTGTCTGTCTGTCGGTCTGTTTGTTCCAGCTAATCTCTGAAATGGCGGGACCGATTTTGACGGGACTTTTTTGGCAGGTAACTGATGTAAGAATGAGTAACTTAGGCTACTTTTATTTTAGAAAAATAATTTCACGCGGACGAAGTCTACAATAAGATTAAATCAGTCGTAGTGATAAGAGCAGACCAGTCCCTACAAGCAGCACTCGTTCACGAGTGTGACGGATGAGCCAGCCATCACTGAGCTCGATCGACTAAATGGTAAGTAAAGATTATAATAAAAAAATTTGAACGATTATAAGCGAATAAATTGTCGTAATAGATTGTCCTAATCATTTAGCCCGTCATGACAAACTCACTAGGACTTTATCATGATGGTTTCCAGGAGGAACCGCGTCAACCTGACATGGTATATTGCTAGCAACAGGTTTATTAGTCCATATTACTGATGATCTCCTTCCCCCAGTAACAGTAGGTTACAAATATCAGTAATTACTGATACTTTAACATGAAGGATCTTCGAATAATTAATCATTACGATAATACGGTCGTGTTCAGCTTAAAATCCGGCTTAATTGCTCTCCGTGTGAATTCACAATGAATAACTGATTACTATAATCATTAAAAAATAATTAATGATTTAATGACGTTAATATATCATATTGTAGATAACTTGGTGAATAAAACTGTATTACAAATTAAACTTAACCATTTTGTATCAAATTGAAAGAAGAAAGAAAGAAAAAAGCCATTTTATTTACAATGTATATTTATATAGGTGTCTATGTCTAACATTAAATGAAAATCCGATGTATGAACAACTATTGCCATGCACGCTCGTCATTCAAGTAATCGTTTAGTGAGTAATAGGCTTTGCTAAGTAAATATGACTTAACAGACATAAGTACAATTGTGAAGTTAATTTTTATATACCATGATCCGGCCTGCTGTCTTGCATAGATCAGAGTCCTAGGCCGTAAAGGCGACGGATGAAATATCTAACATTAAATAAAAATCCAGTGCATGAACAACTATTGCCATGCACGCTCGTCATTTAAGTAATCGTTTAGTGAGTAATAGGCTTTGCTCAGTAAATATGATTTAACAGATGTTTTGAATTTATTTAAGGGTAATATCTATCTGATACCTTTGGTAGCTTATTGTAAATTTTTATACCTATTCGCATAAAAGACCTATTGACTTTCTAAACAATACTTAGGGACAGCAAGTTTGTCTTTAAATCTACAGAAAGGGATCAAAATTAAAAAAATGGAAAATATTTTAATATATATAGATCCATTACAGACAAAATTCGTTAAAGCCAAAATTGTGAACAAATTATTTCGAGATCCTTGACTAGGTATCACCAAATACTGATTATAACAATACAGTCTAAGGAGATCTTAAGCTAGCGAGCTCCTAACATTGAAAGGCACTCTGAAAATAGCTCGAAATATAATTGCAGTGTCAAAAGAAACTTGGGATTACAGCAGCGCGTAACGAGAGAGGGTAAGTGAGGCGAATTTCAAAGAAAACTGAAGGTGACTAAAGCGTGCCATCCGGCGATGTCTCTTCAGGGAGATATAATAAAGTCGACCTGCAGCAGGCGGGGCTTTAGTTCAAGCGTATCGAGTGGATCTGATCAAATAATACGTGTACTTGGTACCCACATCCGCTCTGGCATCGCATGGATCTTTCTAATACTATAAATGTGAAAGTTTGTGAGTATGAAATAGAAATAGAAATAGAAATAATCTTTATTCAAATAAATTTAATATAAGCACTTTGGATTGGTCAAGAATTTTTACTCTACCGCTTATTCGGAATGCAGATTCATCACAAGAAGTATAAGCAAGAAACTTGTGTGTTGTTCTTTTAAATAAATGTTGATTTACTTATACTTAATTAATAACAAGTATTAGGCATGCGACAATCAACATAGAAACCGCTACGCACTTAATCTCTGTTCAATCAGATAACATTGTCAGCGCTATGAATTTTAAGTTAGATACTTTCTACAAAAACTTTATCATTATTATCATTTATAAATTATTCAATTTTATAATAAGTCTTTTTACAAAGAAAATATTTTATGACACATTTTACACTTACGCAATTTCCATAAAACGAATTACTGACTTTTGTCAAACGGCACTTAGGTAAAACTAGTTTGTTGACATTACGTAAGCTTTTATTAGTGTAATCACCTACTTTTTTAAAACTGTTAATGTTTTTTCTGGCATACATAATATTTTCGTAGATGTATTGAGAAGCGACGGTGAGGATATTTTTATATATTGATTCTTTGAAACATTCACGCAAAGACTCCCTGGCCCTCTTATGCAAAATAAATACTGTATTTATATCAGCTGCTTTGCCCCATAATAAAATACCGTATGACATAATGCTATGAAAATAGCTAAAATACACGAGTTTAGCCGTTGCCACGTCTGTTATTTGTCTAATTCTTCTTACCGCATAAGCGGCAGAACTAAGTCTATTCGCCAATTTAGAAATATGGGCACCCCATTGCCATTTGGAGTCTAATGTTAAAGTTAATAAGTTTATTGTTCAGTTCGATTTTTGGATGAATGGATGTTTGTTACTCTTTCACACAAAAAGTAATGAACGGCTTTTGTTGAAACTTTATAGTAATATAACTTATACATCAGAATAACACATAGACTATAATTTAAAAGGACCTTATGTAAATTGGGTGAAATGTTAAATTAATAATAAATGTTGAAAATGATAATTATCATCAATTAAAAAAATTGTTTAAAATGATAAATCAAGTAAGTGAGATAGTGTATTATAAATTTAAATTTTCTTCTTGAATCATTATATCTGTTGCTAAAAATTGCAATAAAATCCGTAAGTCCGACAGCGGAAGCGCAATCATGAGACGTAGTGAGTCGAGTATTTCACATTTCAAATAATGTTTACTTGTTGTAGTTATGTTATTCAAGTAAAAAAATATTTCTTTAATGGTTAATAATGGAATGGTTCACCCACCTGCGCTAACTGTTCACGCTGGCGTGGCATCAGTGGAGTATGATAAGATGAACATGAGATCAGATCAGTTAGCCCATCGTAACAAATTCACCAGGAATGGGTCATGATGGGTTTCAAGGGGAATCACGCGGAGGACCATCTGACATCTCTCAGAGGTTACCTGATGGTTTCCAAGGGAAACCGTGTCAACCTGATATGGTATATCACTTTCAGAGGTTACTCGTGGCTTCCTGTCTGTTCATCATCTTTGTAGCTTTGATCTCAATGTCAGACTATTATATAGGTACAAAATCATCTGCGTGGGAACTTCTGGCGTATCTATTTTAGCCGCCAAGTATCTTGATTTGTGTATTTCAGTTAAAGGACAGTGAAGACACTGAAATTATAAGGCACAGAAGCATGACATCTTTGTCCTACGGAATAGCAACGAATGAGCGATACTACTGATGTTACGTGATTACGTGATATCCGTATGACAGTTATCAAAGATAATCTGTATTTTTTTTTATTTCAGTTGCATTAAAAAATCAGTGGACTTGCTTAAATGTTTTGTGAATTAAACACAAATATAAAATACGTAGTATATAATAGTAGTTTTTTCGGACTACTCCAATGCTGTTGGCTGCTGCTGGCCTTTACAGCTTCACCGGACGATAGGGGGCGAGTGCAGATGGCACTCCAAACGCGCGGAAGGACTTATGGAGCTGCTGAAGGCCAACTCGTTCGAACGAGTTCGAACCTCGGTTCAGGCATCGTAATATCGGTCCCCGTTTGAATTGGACGGGCGATCGATCGGAGGGGCGACCGGGGGCGCCGGTGTAGAGCACCCTGGCGCGCGAAGGCGTCGAGTGTGAGATGTGTATGAGGTCGTCGTCTTCGCCGGCGAGGACGGTGTCGTGATTGTTGATGGACGGCAGATTTCGTAGTATAAGTATATCTTGTTTATATATAGTAGGCCCGCTAACACTGCCGGCACACCTTATCCAAAACATTATACACAAGTCCTCTCTGAAGTGTCGTGAGATATACACGACGATGTTCATTATAGCTCAACTTAGAGATATTACTGGGAATTAAACGAAAAATTCTTAAATAAATATATACAATGTGTTTTTTAATGTAATACATATATTATAATAGGTAGAAAAGTTTAATCTAATTTTTAGTTGTAGTACATAATAGTTCCGAAACTGAACTAGATGTCGCTGTCTCATTTATGTATAATTTCTACATCGCGGTGGCAAGATATTTTTGCATTATGTCTTATGTTATAGCACGTTTTGTAATAAGTCCCTTCCGATCGATCCCCCGTTCAATTCAAACGGGGATCGAAATTACGACGGCCTGAGCCGAGGTTCGAACCCCTAGCGGTGCCCTCAGACTAAAGTCGTATCTGTCAGGCAGGAGTTGGCCTTCAGCCGCTCCATAAGTCCTTCCACGGGTTTTGAGTGCCATCTGCCCTCGCCCCCTAACATCCGGTGAAGCTCTAAAGGCCAGCTGCGGCCAACAGCATTAGAGTAGTCCGAAAAAAAAATGTAATAAGAGAGAAAAGAGAGAGATATTCTTGCTACGGAATTCACATAGTTCTGGTCCATCCTTGGGTTTCATTTACTATAGGGTCTAAGATCTAGTACAGTTTAGGTCATTAGTACAGCACTAAATAAGGGTAAAAAAAAAATTATAATTTATTGAATAAATCATTAACGTTTTACAGTTATATCCTTACTTCGTTACTAATAGTATAAATGTGAAAGTAACTCTGTCTGTCTGTCTCGCTTTCACGCCAAAAGTACTGAACCGATATAAATGAAATTTTGTACACAGATAGTATAGAACCTAAGAAAGGAAGCTACTTTTTAATCCGAAAAAGGATTGAAAGCAGAGATGAAAGGTTACATGGAAGTATCGACAATTTACACGGACGAAGTCGCGGTACATCTAGTTTTAAATAAAAAAAACAAATTAGATTTTATAACAGACAATGCAAAATAAAGTAACAATAGATTTTTACTATATCAGAATTTTTTTTAAAGTTTCCGGAATGCAATTTATAAATTTACTAGCGCCCCGCCCGGCTTTGCACGGATGTATTACAATTTTTTAATCTCGGCTTGCTCCATACCATACATGCATTTATTATACGTGTAAACCTTCCGATGAATCACTCTATCTATTGCTTAAAACTACATTAAACTCTGTTGCGCAATTTAAAAGATATATTAAAAAACATATAGCGCCGGCGACTTGGTTTTACACTATACTAGCTACTCGCCCTGGCTTCGCACGGGTGTACATATATTATATATATACAGCTTCCTCTTGAATCACTCTATCTATTAAAAAAAAGCGCATCAAAATCCGTTGCGTACTTTTTAAGATTAATTAAATTACATGCCTTCGCTATAATTATGTATGAAATTTTCTTAACAACAACACCGATATGTCACTATAAAAGCTTCCAAAAAGATATCTACACATATAGAAAATAAAAATGGCCTGAAACATGAAAACTGGCAAAATGACTACACCACATATCCACAAATTCGCTGGAGCACCTCGATTTCTGAATTATTAATTTCAATTTTTCCGTGACTCGAGAACTTAAGCAATTTATTATTTCATTGACCCACTCTACACAAGGTCTTGTCTTAAAATATTAACTTCTCAATAAATTAGTGGAACAAGTTTTCTGTCTGTTATAAAATTACTAGGTACTCGCCCCGGCTTCGTACGGGTTTACATGTATTATATATATAAACCATCCTCTTGAATCTGTCTATCTATTAAAAAAACCGCTTCAAAATCCGTTGCATAGTTTTAAAGATTTAAGCATACATAGGGATGGACAGACAGGGACAGCGACTTTGTTTTATACTATTTAACTAGCTAGCCACCCCGCTTTCGCACGGCTGTACATGTATTATATATATAAACCTTTCTCTTGAATCAGTCTATCTATTAAAAAAACCGCTTCAAAATCCGTTGCATAGTTTTAAAGATTTAAGCATACATAGGGATGGACAGACAGCGACAGCGACTTTGTTTTATACTATTTAACTAGCTAGCCACCCCGCTTTCGCACGGCTGTACATGTATTATATATATAAACCTTTCTCTTGAATCAGTCTATCTATTAAAAAAACCGCTTCAAAATCGGTTGCGTAGTTTTAAATATTTAAGCATACATAGGGACGGACAGACAGCGACAGGGACTTTGTTTTATACTGTAATGATGGCGAAAGGAACACTTATAATTTTTTTATATACTTGAATTCAACATGGCAGAAAGTGACTTTAGCGTTGTCCCTCTAATTTGCTTTGCCCATCACCAGAAGATCAGTCAAGAATTCGTGAACTCGGGCTGCGTGTGTGGACTGCTCTGTTCAGATCATCATCATCATTATCATTGCAGCCCGGAAGACGTCCACTGCTAGACATAGGCCTCCCCCAAAGATCTCCACGACAATCGGTCCTGCGCTGCTCGCATCCAATGCCTTCCAGTGATCTTGACCATGTCGTCGGTCCACCTTGCTGGAGTCCTTCCCACGCTGCGTCTATGTTATTTCCATTTGACAAAAATGCAATAGTATATGCTGGTTGCCACTATATTCCCTCTAATGGAATTTAAAAATAATTCTCTATATTGTAATCATACCTACAAACATACAAACTCATTTGAAAAGAAAAGCTGAGTTTTTTGTCAGTTCTTCTTAGCTTCAAATCATTCCGAACTGACGGTAGATTTGACATACCATAAGAGTCTGTAATAGACCCTATTTTTGTAATCATGTACCTACAAACTCATTTGAAAAGAAAAGCTGAGTGCTTTTTCGATTTTTCGACTTTTAGTACACAACCATGTTAAGTCTTTATTTTGTATGCCTCTATTAATAAAGAGTCGCCTTCGCAAATCAGAAAATTAATTGCATTTGTAATTTACGCGCTTTAAAGACGTTAGATGAGCCGACCGAATCATGGATACACTTATAAAAATAGTATCAAAACTCATTGTACCGAAAAGAAAAGGTTCTCTTATTTTAATATGTAATGATGTTCTTCTTAGCTTCAAATCATTCCGAACTGACGGTAGATTTGACATACCATAAGAGTCTGTAATAGACCCTATTTTTGTAATCATGTACCTACAAACTCATTTGAAAATAATATTGAGTGTCTTTTCAGTTTTTCTTAACTCTAAATCACTCCGAACTGACGGTAGATTTGATATACCATAATATCTAATGTAGGTCTATTGCAGACTCAATAGACCTACATTAGATATTTCCATTTTGAAATATTTACATACAGTTTCGTGATATAAATCAGCTTCGAACTAAGGACCTTTAGGGTATAAGTCTGTGTAAAATGGTCCATGATGGTCCCAAATTTGTTTCGTCCCAAAAGGTAATACGGTAACAAGTTACAAAAATAAGCTTGAAACTCGTTTAGTCCGTAATCTACAAAACGGGTACCTTCAATGCTACTCCGACGGTGATGTATGTGAGGAGGGACCCAAAATACACAGCCTCCGAGCAAACGTAGTGGGACGAACAAGGACGTCATATAAATAGATTAGACATTTTTTATCTAACGTTGTCTGATGAGACAACTTACCAAGTGAGCGGTAGATAAAAAAATAACTGACTATCCAAAAATGCTTAAATTAAGTTTATTTATAATAATAATAATCTACGGTTTTTCACGTACGCCGGTTTCTCTCCCTGGGGCCCTGAACCCCGGCCGACTGTGCTTCTGCCGGGGGTATGTTGCCATCTACTCTCCTTAAGAGGGGAGATGAGAATTTTTGGAAAAAAAACGAATAATAATAATCTCAAGATAATTCACACAGCGCCATCTAGACCCAAGTTAAGCTAGCTAAAGCTTGTGTTATGGGTACTAGATAACTGATACAAATACATAGATAATTTTTGTTCGTAAATACATATATAATATTATACTTCGAAAATACCCAGACCGATACAAACAATCATACTCAAGAATACTAACGTTTGTGACGTGCGAGGAATCGAACCCGCGACCATCGGACGTAAAGCAGTGTGCTAGACCGCTAAACCACCGGGGTCGTCATAAAAATTTATGAAAACAGTATTTCTCACCATATGCAGCCAAATAGCAGTTAACATGCTTCGTTTGATATCATATAAAAAGAGTACGATAGAAACAAATATTGGCTAAATGAATTGAAATTGCAGGATAATTCGTATGACATCTTAGTACTCTCTCCGTCATACTCGTGAACGGGTGCTGCTTGTAGGGACTGGTCTGCTCTAATCACTATGACTGATTTCCTATTATTAATTGTTTAACCAGTTGGTTATATATTCAATATTTTTTCTATTTGAGTATTTGATAGAATTAGTGCTAATTGGTGGTTTGTATTCACACACTTAAACTTAAAAATGTAAAGTAATAATAAGTGTGTAATATTTATTTAAAAGAGCAACACGCAAGTTTCTTGCTCGTTCTTCTTGTGATGAGACAGCTTTCCGAACGAGCGGTAGATTAAAAAAAAATGTAATGACTATTCAAAAGTGCTTCAATGTAAGTTTATTTGAATAAATGATTTTCTATTCTATTCTTTCTATTCTATTCTGAAATTGTAACGCATAAGTTATTAAAAATGGGTTATTAAAAATAAATATATATATTTAAAAATAATTGAAATCCCACAATGTACACGAAATTTTGTATCGGAATAACCCAAAACTCATTTTGAAGTGACGCTTATTACAAAAGATTAGTTATAACTACACCTAAATATATGATTAGCGCGTACAAACACACAAATAGACACAATTCTAACAATCCATTCTATTATATTCCATTCACAAGAATTTAAAAGGTTGTAGTTGATGGGATAAAGTGACGGGACGAGGCCAAAACTACGCCACCAAAGAGCAGGCCAACTACATACGGACCAAGTAATCTGATATTGAGTCACATCAAAGGTTCAAGGCGTTTGTGACCCGGGTTTCCACCAAGATGCTGACCATTTTCATGAAGAAGAACTATTGGCCGAAGGCGGTGGTCTATTGGTGGTTTGTTTGCCACCTACGTAGTATAAAAAAATAGTATATTTTTTGTTTTTTTCATCCCTTTATAATCCTTTTTTCACATTAAACAGTACCCTATGTCCTTTCTCATGGTCGAGACTATCTGTGTACCAAATTTCAATTAAATCGGTTCAGTAGTTTTGGCGTTATAATAAATAATAAATAGGGCATTTCAATGTGACTTTAATTCTGCGACGTGAGGTGTTTGGTCAGACCAATGGAGCCGATATATCTTACGATTTGACATGTTCGCGCGTTACCCCACTTGCTGCGTTCGGACAATTTCTAGATGGTTTCCTTGCGTATCGTGGTCTAAATATTGTAAGTATTAAATTATTTTATTATATCAGTCGTAGTCATACCAATAAAATAGATTTTGTAGCTTTTCTATGCAGCCTATGTACTCTATAGGCCGTTATATTCTCGCCTAAAAATATATACATTCTCACCTACATAGAATACAACGGCCTATGTGGTCTATAGGCCGTTATATTCTCACCGAAGAGCAACATATAAATATTCTCATCTAAAATATATATATTCTCACCTACATAGAAAATAACGGCCTATGTTGTCTATAGGCCGTTATATTCTCACTGAAGAGCCACATATAAATATTCTCACCAAAGAGGAGGAGAATTCTCACCAGTATATCTCTGGACTATACACAGAACCATCTATTCCCAAAGTGTATCATAGGTTAAGGACAACTAATATAATTACTTAAATATTTATTTTATATGTACACACATATTATACTTAGTAAATAACCAGAACAATTAAAAAAAATATACTTATGAATACAACTCTTTGTACTGCAGACATAGAAATAGAATTAATCTTTATTCAAATAAACTTAATATAAGCACTTTTGAATAGTCAAGTTTTTTTTTATTCTACCGCTTAATCGGAATGCAGATTCATCACAAGAAGAATAAGCAAGAAACTTGTTTGTTGCTCTTTTAAATAAATATTGATTTACTTATATTTAATTAACAACAAGGATTAGACGTGCGACAATCAACATAGAAACCGCTACGCACTTACTCTCTGTTCAATCAGATAACATTGTCAGCGCTATGAATTTTAAGTTAGAATAGTTGAATTTTAAGCTTTTTTACAAAGATAATATTTTCAAATGTGTCATCAATGTGACACATTTGAATTTTTTTTCTGGCAAATTGACTACAGACTCTGGAAGTTTATTGTGTTGTTTACTGTGTGAGGAATCGCACCCGCGACCATCGGAAGTAAGGCAGCGTGCTAAACCGCTAGACCACCAAGGTCGTCAATAAAGAGTTTCATTCATTCATTCATTCATTACTAAATAATTACAAATTTTGCAAAGACAATGGGCGGACTCGAGCGCAGTGATGGTTGGCTCATCCGTCATACTCGTGAACGAGTGCTGCTTGTAGGGACTGGTCGACTCTTATCATTATAACTTAATCTTGTTCTGTATTTATATTTGAGCCTAAATAAATTAGTGCTTGTTGGTAGTTTGTATTCACACGTTTCGACTTGTAAATGTAAACTTACAAGGATTATTTAAAAGAGCGACACACAAGTTACTTGCTCGTTCTTCTTGTGATGAGCTTTCCGAACGAGCGGTAGATAAAAAATAATTGTTAAGACTATTCAGAAGTGCTTAAATTAAGTTTATTAGAATAAATGATTTTCTATTCTATTCTATTCCATCTCTAATCGCTAAAAAGCCATCTCTTCCAGACAACCTTGGGATGATTAATTTAATCTGATTAATTCATTATCAAAAACATTTGCCGATAGGTCTATTATAAATACATAGACAATTTCGTAGTCATTAGTATAAAACAAAGACGCTGTCGCTGTCTGTCCGTCCCTATGTGTGCTTAGATCTTTAAAACTACGCAACGGATATTGAGGCTAGAGTGATTCAAGAGGAAGAGAAGAGAAGAAGTGAGGAAGGTTTACATGTATAATACATGTATTCCCGTGCGAAGCCGGGCGGGTAGCTAGTATAATATACACACCTATTTTTATTTCAGATTTTAATTATATTTTTGGATAAGTCTTTTGGAAAAACATATATTTTATTTTTTTAATGCTGAAGTACCTGCTACCGTCCTACCTGCATACTACCATCAAGCCTATTTTTTAATAGCGATAATTTATACGGCAAAACAACGTTAGGCAGGTTCCACTAGTATCATTACATAGTATAAGACAAAATCGCTGTCCGTAGTATAAAACAAAATCGCTGTCGCTGTCTGTCCGTCTATAGGGACATATACTTAAATCTACACAACGAATTTTGAAGCGGTTTTTTTAACTGATAGAGTGATGCAAGAGGAAGGTTCATATGTATAATACATGTACTCCCGTGCGAAATTGGGATGTATAGTTGGTTTATTTATTTACCAACATTATTTCCATTATCAGCGTAGTATGAATTTGATTATCTCAGTACACCAAGCCGTCTCCCCTCTTTCATAGACCAATGGTTTTTATATAACTTCTACTTTACAAAGTTCCCCCGGTCCACCTTTGAGCGTGGCGGTCATTAAAGAAAGTAATTATTTTCTTTTTTCCCCCCACTCCACTCTTTGTGTAACTTTGTTTAATTGTCGAAGTTGGCTAGATACGAAACGTTGAAAATTTAACGAATTGACTATGAATAAATTCTGTTTGGTGTACTCTGTACATTGGTACGGTATATTTAACAAGAGACTAATTTGTGTTTTTTATGCTTACACTATGTAATATTATATTATCTGTGCTAACACTAACGTGTACATCTATATATATAAAGTCCAGCCATTTCGGAGATTATGATGATTAAACACTGATTAAATTTTTTGTTCTTTGCGATAGCATATGCTGGTGGTCACTCTATTCTCCCAAATTTGAATTTTAATGACTGTGTATATATAAACATGTTCCACTATTATTTGAAAGAAATACGAACTGAGTTTCTTGTCAGTTCTTCTCATCTCGATATCACTCTGAACTGACAGTAGATTTGACATATCATAAGAGTCTGTAATAGACCTACATGAATAAAGATATTTTGAATTTTGAATTAGCCGGAACAAGCAGACCGACAGGCAGACAGACAAAAATTGTAAAAAACGTCCTTTTGTTGTATGTACCGTATTTACAGTCATATTTGATGACCTCGGTGGTCTAGTGGTCACACCGCTTTACGTCCGATGGTCGCGGGTTCGATTCCTCGCACGGCACAAATATTTGTATTCATGAATATGATTGTTTGTGTCGGTCTGGGTGTTTTCTATGTATGTATTTACGAAAAAAAAATATATCTATGTATTTGTATCAGTTGTCTAGTACCCATAACACATGCTTTAGCTAGCTTAACTTGGGTCTAGATGGCGCTGTGTGAATTGTCTTGATATTATTATTATTATATGCATTTCAATATTACAAACAGACACTCCAATTTTATTTATATGTACAGATGTAAGATTTGCTTTATGTATATACTAATATATTGTAAATAAATTTAGACGGTATGATCGGATTTTTTGTACTGAGTTATAAAATAAATTTAGAAATAAAACTGTTGAAGCGTAACTGAAACTTCTCGTCCATAAACGAAAACATTTTAACTGCGAAAAAAAGGCTCAATTAAGTTGATTCGACTATCGCATCAGTCATGAATCTGTGCCTAGGTCATTAGGCAAAGGAAAACAGTCATTAGGCTGAGAATTGATTAATCGAGGCGGGACAGAGAGCGGTCCGAGCCATAAATAAAAATAAAATACGGCCCGCTGTCCCGGTTTCTAGTCTATGGTGACTACGTTGACTAAATGATATAAAGTCCTTGGGACAAAATTCCCATTCTGATTTCTCGCTTTTCAACTAAGTTTCTACCTGCTCAGTAAATTTACTATGCTACCATGTAGTGCTATGTTAACGTTAACAGCAATTTATAATTTTTTAACGATAAGGCCGCCCGTTGGTATATATTTTTATTTGGGTTAGGTTTTTATTTTTTATACATAATTCGCCGGGACGGGTCGCTAGCTCTGTATTTAAGTATATATAGTTAATAATATTTATTCTTAACTTTATAATAACTACTACAAAAAGCCGTCATACTATATAAAGTTAATAATATTTATTGAATATAACGTAAAAAGGGAGATATAATAAATATATATATATATATATAATAATAATCTTTCAATTTGTCATCTGGTGGTTTGGTGATTTTTACCCGCAATGATAAGTCTATTACCTCATCAAAGGGAGTATAAATATACTAGCTGTCCCAGAAAACGTTGTTTTGCCTTAAAATAAAAAAAAATTAGGGGTGGACTACCCCTAACATTTAGGGTACTGAAAAATAGATGTTAGCCGATTCTCAGACCTACTCAATACGCTTACAAAATTTCATGAGAATCGGTCAAGCCGTTTCGGAGGAGTATGGGAACGAAAACTGTGACACGAGAATTTTATATATAATATATATAAAGAAAAAGAATTTATTTGCTCAACATAGATATACACATATTTCATATAATAATAATTCAATTTCCATAGCGCGGAGTCAAGGTGGACCCAACTAAACAAAGCTTGTATTATGGGTACTAAACAAGTATATGTTTATTTTAAGCATTTATTTATAATTTTTTTGAAATCACTAAAAACAATAATACGGTAACATGTATAAAGAAATGTATATATTTTAAAAATTGAGACAAACAGCATCCCATCAGTCTCTTCGTGGGGATGTAAAAACGCCTGAAATCGGGACGTCCTAATAAATCATGATAGTTGGTAACCCTAATAGTAACAGTCCGTGGTCGCTTTCCGTGAGAAATTGTTTGAATAGTGTGAAAATATGAAAGGATTTCTTCTTATATAATAATACTGTGTTTTTTCCTTCGATCTGCCTGAATTATGTTCTGTTTTTTTACACGGCTACGCAGACAAGGAAATGTAAGAAAGGTATTTTTTTTCTATTTTTCATCTATGTATCTCGTCGATCGCGTTCTGAATAAGAGATAATAAAAAAATTACTATTCAAAATTGCCTATATTTTTAAATTATAATTATTCAAATAAACTTATCATTACATAGTATAAAACAAAGTCGCTGTCGCTGTCTGTCCGTCCCTATGTATGCTTAAATCTTTAAAACTACGCAACGGATTCTGAAGCGGTTTTTTTTTAATAGAGAGAGTGATTCCAAAGGAAGGTTTATATGCAGAATTCATGCGAAGCCAGGCAGAGTAGATAGTTATATATATAAACTTTCCTCTAAAATAACTCTATCATGTAAATAATCATCATTACATATTATAAAACAAAGTCGCTGTCGCTGTCTGTCCGTCTCTATGTATGCTTAAATCTTTAAAACTATGCAACGGATTTTGAAGCGGTTTTTTAATAGATAGAGTGATTCAAGAGGAAGGTTTATATATATAATACATGTACAACCGTGCGAAGCCAGGGCGAGTAGTTAGTTATTTATAAAATAGAACTATACATATTTAAATTAAATTCATAATTTTATTTTTGATTTTTAGTCTAACTGGCCGGTCGCACAATGAGTTCAGAATACGACATAATAAAAAAAATTATTTAAAAATGCTTAGAAGTTTATTTCAATAATTATTACTTATAAAATAGAAATAGTCTCTATTTAAATTTAATTCACAATTTTTTTTTCTATTTTTAATCTAAATTTTATATATAGGGGATGAAAATTTATATGAAACTTCGTCAATTTTAAACCGATCGGGCTGAGACTTTGCTTGGGATAAATTAACGCGAGCGAAGCCGCGAGCAAAAGCTAGTTTCTATTATTTCTATACTCAATACCTCTGTCTACCCCATAATAAGATACAGATCCATCATACTCGTGAACGGGTGCTGCTTGTAGGGACAGGTCTGCTCTAATCACTATGACTGATTTCCTCTTATTAATTGTTTAACCAGTTGGTTATATATTCAATATTTTTTCTTTTTGAGTATTTAATTGAATTAGTGCTAATTGCTGGTTTGTATTCACACACTTAAACTTAAAAATGTAAAGTAATAATAAAATTATTTAAAAGAGCAACATGCAAGTTTCTTGCTCGTTCTTCTTGTGATGAGACAACTTTCCGAACGAGCGGTAGATTAAAAAATGTAATGACTATTCAAAAGTTCTTCAATGTAAGTTTATTTGAATAAATGATTTCTATTCTATTATTCCAGATCGTGAATATATGTTTAAAATAAATATTGTTTATTATCGCATCTGGCACAATCTATAATGCCCCTTAAAGATGTATAGGAGGGTGAAAAGAAATTGTTGCCTCCCCTATGTTATAAATATAATATGCACATATATGTAATATAGTATTACTGCATTAGGGGTTGTTATATATTGTGTTACGTGATAAGTGACGATTTGTTGATGTGAAGAACGAGGGGTAGGTGTGCTTTGTTTTTATTTTATTGGCAAGGTACAACACTTGGGTACATTTATGTTCATAATAAACTTTTTAATATTAGATACAATATCCAAAGGTAAGACAGCCGCGGTGGTCTGGCGGTTTAGAGTCTTACTTCTGACAGTCACGGGTTCGATCCTCGCACGGCAAAAACATTTGTATTCATGAGTATGATTGTTTGTATCGGTCTGGGTGTTTTCTGTGTATAACATGTATAATAATATATCTATGTATTTGTTATTATTGTTAGGGAAAAAACTCTCTGCTACCAAAATGTTAGGGAAAGTACTATGTATATATATATAGGGAAAAATATGTGGAAGCATCGGTCACGTACCTGTATGGTTCTGCGGATTTCTTGGGCTTCAGGGTCTCGAAGATATCTTCGCTAGCTTTCCAGTTTCACAGTAGGTTTAACTCAGTTCTAATTTATTTTAATTCACAACACAAATGCGCGCGCGCGTCAAGGTACGGTCAGTTCAGTACTGGGCAAGGGAGGGGAACAGAAACCGCGGGAACACAAACTAACGGACTCTAATATAATAATCTGTGCTTACGATGATACAGGGTAGATTTTGAAACAATTATATATATTATAGAATTAATCAAAATCCTTTCTTAGCGGATGCCTACGTCATAACATCTACCTGCATGCCAAATTTCAGCCCGATCCGTCCAGTGGTTTGGGCTGTGCGTTGATAGATCACTCTGTCAGTCAGTCAGTCACCCTTGAGTTACATATATTTAGATTATTTATTGTCAGCAATAAAGTTTTATATCATACACACAATTTGCAAATGCGCATACAAGTGTATATTGAGTTGATATTTTTCCGCGGTCCATCCATGTATTTTCTGTATGTTTGTATTAGCTGTGATCAATCTTAGTTGTGTTAGCTAAAACACGGCGATGTTATGGAAACATTACGTTGTAAATTGCATCTACCGAGGCGGGATTCTGCGCGATATATCAGCTGCAAGTAACGTCAACTCACTGAGTAAGATGGAGGATACCGCCAACTTTAAAGTGATTGCTTTCCTTGTAAATATTTATCAATCACTAGCTCTGCCCGCGGTTTCATCCGCGAAATTCATAGTCTATGTGTTATCTTATTAATATGTTACTGCATTTATCTATTAATAGTTATGCACTCGGTTTCACTCGCATGAAATTTATATACTATATGATATTCTGTTTTACTATGTAATATTATGTTATCTGTGGTATTACTGTAAAGTCTCATCAAAAAATTTTTTAAGTATGAATAGAAAAATTCCTTAGCCATATAAGTATATTTTACTTTTTATTTCGAAATTCGAAATTTGAAATTTATAACATGGCGTATTAATAATTCATTATTTATTTTCTAAATTACTTAATATTAAACACTAGTGGATAAAAGGAAGTGGTATTATTTCATTGTATCCGTTAAACAATCTATTTAGTAGTTTTTGCGTGAAAGAGTAACAAACATCCATCCTTCCATAATCACAAAGTTTTGCGTTTATAATATTATTAACACTATCTCTTAGAGTACGTCGTTGCATAGTGATACGTATATATATACAGGGTGTCCCGTAAGTGGACAAACGGGTTATGGGGGTACTGAGACCTATTATCTAACAAGAATACTAAAATTTACAGTCATAGGTCTTGTAGTTATTAAGTTATGCTTTGTTTTCAAAATGTGGTGAAAATATCATCCATGTGAGCTAAATATTAAATAACTCGTTGGTCCACTACTTACGGGACACCCTGTATATATATATACTGACTGTGTGTGTGTTTCAACATCTTTTTTGAGGCATACTGGAAATAACTGGAATTACAAACAATCTAGTATATATAGATATACCATCCGATGGTAAGTGGCAGCTGGCGCCTGGACATGTGGTGTGGACATCACGTTATCACGTGATGCCCGTGCTATCACTCATTCGTTGCCATTCAGGAGGATAAAGGTGATACGCCAGCCTACCTTCTAATGTCACAACTTTTATATTATTACCAGGATTACTCAGAATTCATTTACGAACACTAAACAGATGTCTCAATTTAGGTTCGAACCCGCGACCCTTTATCAGCGCGGTGTCCAGAAAATGCATGGAAAAATGTGAAATACCCCAAAAAGCTCGTGTTCAATTTAACAGCAATAAGTTAGTGAGCGCCGCTCGAACACTTGACGCGGCATTTTTACAAGTCACGTGGAGGCGCCTTTACATCTTACGATCTGAGTTGGACTATCTTAAAACATTTATCCTCGCACGAAGAAATTATAAAGCAGAAGAGTCTGTTTGTTTGAACGCGCTAATCTCAGTAACTACTGGTTCGAATTGACAAATTCTTTTTGTGTTGGATAGCCCATTTGTCGAGGAAGGCTTTAAGATATGTAACATCACGCTACGACCAATAGGAGCGGAGCTGCAATGAAAAATATTGCAAAGGGAAAAATGGAAAGCAGACAGTTTACTCGTACATTATAATAGTTTGATATATCATCTGGTGGAGCACCAGCGTGAACCGTTAGCGCAGGCGGGGGCACCATTGCATTATCATCCATTGTTTGCGCCTATATACCTATTTTCCTTTCCTTACGTCCTCTCCACATCTATCTCTTTCCCTGGCAAGGAATCTGAAAAGGACAGAGATGTTTCGCTTGAGATCGGGTTGACTCGGGCTGTCGCACACGTAGTCACTCGGAGTTCGTTGAATGGTGGCTATCATAGTTTTTTTCATCCGCATTAAAATTAGTATTCTGGACAATATATAGACTGATTTAGTATATTTTTGCATATAGACAATATTTGTGTTTTGTGAAGTGCCATAGTGTGCTGGTGCAGCATCGTACAAGAACGAGAGAACGGCCGGCCTCCGGGAAGACATCGAGTAATCCAGGTACCTTGCCTCCTTTCATCCTAAAAATCAAATGTACAGTCCACTTTCCTCTTTCCAATTTCATTTGCGCATTTAGACAGCATCCGTTAAAAAAAATTACGGGAATTGTTCACTAACAACTCTCGTCCCTACCCTACAAGTCCAAATTTCATCATCTCACTGATGAAGATCCCTTTGCTAGCAATGTACCACGTCAGGTGACCTCGAGGTGACCACGAGGTTCCCCTTGGAAACCATCGTGAAATTTATCCAGATGGACTGATCTGATCTCATGTTCATCTTATCATCCTCCACTGGTGTCCCGTCAGCGTATACCGTTAGCGCAGGTGGGTGTACCATACCATTTAATCTATTACAAAAAAATATTTTGACTGATTATCGTATCTCAAAATCTCGTACAAACTTGAACGAGTATAAAAAATATTTTATCCGTTTTTATTTAGGTCTATATGATGGCCTATGCGTATTTTATAGACGATTTATGTCGTAATGATCCGTGAACGGCATGGCCAACCACAGGCTCGACAAGGATTTTTTTTTGTTTAAAAGACTCAATACTTCTCTTACACAACACAAAAACATACATACTACTTAACATACCATTACATATTCGATAAAAAAAAAGGAAATAATAAAATAAATAGCTCATTATATGCCGATAACCACATAATCAAACTATTTTATAGTATTTAAAGTATAATTTGTATTTACAGAATAAAGTTTTCTGTTTCGTCATAACTTAACTTTTTTAGCCAGGTTTTGAGACACTTTTTACATAAAAGTACCTTGGTAGCAAAAGAATCTTTCTATAAATGAGCTTTTAAATTTGGTAATGCTACAAATATTCTGTTTCCTCCGTTTAGGCATGGATCCGCTGCAGTCTGGGGAATATACCTCAAGAGAGTAGTACCTTATTGGCAGTAGTCTGTACTGAGCCGCCTAGCTGGCGCTTCCGTCTCTTGTCAGCAAGCCTTTGAAGCCAGGCATCATCGCAAACCCTTCGACCCTCCATTACGCGTTTGCGCCAATCTGCTCTACTGGTTTCGAGCTTTTCCCAGCCACGGTGGTCTATTTGAAATAATAATAATAATCTTTAATTGTCTCAAACAAAAACTTTTTACACAAAACAACTATTGCCCATCATCATCATCTGCTTCTTCCTTATCCCATTTATTTGGGGTCGGCGTAATATGTTTTTCTCTTCCATTCATCTCTGTTCGCAGTCATTCCGTTATTTACTCCCTTTCTCACCATATCATCATTCACACAGTCCATTCATCTCTTTTTCGGTCTTCCTCTACCCTTATAACCATCCACATTCATATGTAACACCATCCTTAGGATATGATCTTCATTCCTACGCATTACATGCCCATACCACGATAGACGATTACTCTTTAACCTCTCTGACATCGGTGCCACTTTCATACTTCCTCTGATGTATTCATTCTTTATCTTGTCTATCCTCGTCACACCACACATCCATCTCAACATTCGCATTTCAGTTGCATGCAGTCGTCTCTCATCCGTCGCCTTTATGGGCCAGCACTCTGATCCATATAAAATAGCAGGCCGGATCATGGTCTTGTAAATGTTGCCCTTAAGTTTAAGGGGAACTCGTGAGTCGCACGTCGTTACAATATTAATACAACTATTGTCCATAGAACAATATACAATAATAATTTAAAACTAATGAATGAGACAAAACGGTCTATAACTCAGTGAGGGCAGTGAGTCCACCCTCTCTGCTATTCTGTTATCACCTTTATCAGTAAAATACAATGTGAGATCAATGACGACGATAGCATATTAAGTTAAGTTTTAAACTACAACTAATAAAGTAAACATAAAAATTGATAATAACAAACTTTAATATATATAAATTATATCTAAGAATTATTATGTTATATATAAATGTGGCCATGCCACGTTTAGCGCAATTCTTGAAGCGAAGCAAAGGCCTCCATACATCTATCTTTGCATTCGCTATTGCACCGAGCAGAACGCGTCGTGCCTAGTAATATGTAGGCAAGTCTGTGCGGTACGTCACCGTATAACCATCAGCATTTCACACCGCTTCGCGTCCATATAACGCCCACACATACCACATTCTCTTCAGTACACCAAATATTCACAAGCAAGCATTAGTTCACAGCCATTCATCGTGTACTCAATAAATCAAGTTGGAGAACAGCCCGGACTTATCATTTACTAGCTACTTGCCCCGGCTTCGCATTGGTGTACATGTATTATACATTAAACCATCCTCTGGAGTCACTCTATTAAAAAAAACCGCTTCAAAATCCGCCGGACGGATAGACAGCGACAGCGACTTTGTTTTATACTATGTAATGATACATAGCATCCAGATTGTGTGAGTCACACACAGCAGACTCGTACAAAGTCAAACAAACAAACAAACAGTCATACTCATGAATGAAATGTTTGCATCGTGCGAGGAATTGAATTAGGATAATGCCGGAAACATAGTTTCAAGCGCTGATTATCAGTATTTTCAGTTCTCGTACGCCGTACGTATCCGTGTCGTGACCGTCACGTACCCATGTCGTGGAGTGTAAACGTCAGTGGTCAGCCGACGGCGACTCAGCGTTTCTTTAACAAGACCCTGTTTATTTTTACTGCCGCTCCGTCAAACGATACTTCCAACACTATTTCGTAATCTTTCAGCACTTACTCCGCCATAAAAAGCACTTTCAGCATAGTATTTCAAAAGCAATTCACTTATAACAGTTTTAAATGTACTTTTATAAATAAGACACAGCTACAGATTACACTGTGTCTATCAAACCATGATATTGGCAAAACCACCGATCAAAATTGGTGGCAGCCAAATAAAGTAGAATGTACTTTGGAAATATTGATGAGTCGTTTCATTTACAGTTACGCCTTAGTCTATTTAGATGATCGTCATACTCGTGAACGGGTGCTGGTTAGGTTATTCTATATTATTATTATTCTAAAAGTCGTCCGTCATATTCGTGAACGGGTGCTGGTTGAGCAGTTCATTCTGTAATAAAGGTGCACAATGTACATGAGAGGAAGGACTAACGTTGATACCTTAGTCCTGAGGCATGCCTCGATGCCTCAGTGTTCTGTAAATTGATTGCCTTACTCACTCACTCAACTGAAACATATGTTACAAATGTGATGACCGTGAACGATGCACGTGAACGGGTGCTCCTTGTGGACAAGTCTGTTCGGATCACGGTCACTGATCAGATTATTTCATTTTGGTAAAAATGTAATACATATTTCAAACTTTTATATTTAATACACATTATTAGTATATTTAAAGAGGTTTTAACACGATTTTTGTTGCCACGGCTAGTGCAACCTATTCGAAACGTTGAGAGAGATAAATAACCTTTCTTTACCATAAAATTATTAGTATTAAAATACATTTATTTAAATTATTAACCGGGTCTTAACACGAATAATTTTATGGCAAATAAATGGCAAATTACTCCAGTCAGCTCGTGACCACGGCTAGTGCAACTTAGTCGAAACGTCGAGAGAGGTAAATTTGCCTTTATTTGCCATAAAATTATTATGTATATTAAACACGAAAGTTTAAAATTAACTAAAACCTATTTATCTCATCATTGCCTTGCCTTTATCACATTATTTGTGGTCGGCGCAGTATGTCATTCTCTTCCACTGCTCTCTATCGGTCGTCATATCTGAACATACTCTTCTTTTATTCATATCATCTTTCACACAATCCATCCATCTTTTCTTAGGGCATCCCTTCTCTTTACATCCATCCACATTCATTAAAACCCATTTATCTATATTAAAAAAAAATGCATATGCTAGTCCATGCTACATCCCTTATTTACAAAGAAACCAATACAAATAATCATATTCATGAATAGAAATGTTCGCAACATTTCAGGAATCAAACCCGCGACCATAGGAACTGAACCGCTAAACCACCGAGCCCGTGACCATTATGGGTAAGTAGGACGGAGGCAAGAAAATCACATTTCAAAGGTGTCAAACATAAATGTACAATGTGAAGGTACGACAAAAGAGAAGATGGATGGACTTGAAAGAATGACCCCGAGTATGACGGGTGGGGTTAGTGGGGTAGGAAAATGTATGATACAACTACCCGAAACGGGACAAGGGGTCCAGTAATGGGATAAAAGCAATACGGTGTCAAAAAATCCGAGCAGAAGTTTTTAAAAACATCTTTGACTTTGAAGCAGAAATGAAGGATTTTTATGAAATTTATTTTATGGCAATTGTTCTTGTAATTTTGTGGGTAGAAATACCTTTGTAGGCTTCATTTAGCTTATATTTAACCTTTTTAATTTATTTAATAAAGATAATAGTACAGTTGTTTTTATATATTGACTCGCCAAACTGTAGAACAGTTGGGGTTGGGATATCGCTCAGGTTTTTTTAAATACTATTCTTCTCATAAACTTCTATCCACATAAATACACATTTTTACAGATAATTACATACAATTACAATTTTTGTTTTTATAGTCTATCTAAAAATGCTCTTTTTAATTTTGATTTCAGTACTGGTCTACTTAAATTAGAATTTCGTTGTAACCCATCTAAATTGTTATAAATTTTTGGAACCAAAAACACCGTAATTCTTTCCCCGTAATAATTGATAGCTCTCGGTTGAACAAATTTACTCTTCGTGTTATTTCTGGTATTATATATATTATTTATCACAATTTTGTGTTCATTATTGCTATACTGCTCCAGAGCTATCAAATATTTAACCTTACTATGCACGGGTAGTATTTGCTGATGTGAAACTTTGTTATGTTTCACCACAGATAATATAATAGTTTCACGTAAAAATTACAGACTTTTAAAGGATATATATTATTTAGAAATAGGTACAGAGATAGCTTAAATATGATCACTATCTTATCTTATATAAACGCGAAAGTTTGTATGGATGGATGTTTGTTACTGTTTCTCGCAAAAACTACTGAACTAAATTTTGATGAAATTTTACAGTAATATACCTTACTGGCTACTCGACCCGGCTTCGCACGGGTGTACATATTATATATATAAACCTTCCTCTTGAATAATTCTATCTATTTAAAAAAACCGCTTCAAAATCCGTTGCGTAGTTTTAAAGATTTAAGCATACATAGGGACGATTAGACAGCGACAACGACTCTGTTTTATAGGATGTAGTGATTTTTATTGAAATTTAGGGCGGGTTAAACCGTGGGCAAAGCTAGTTTAGTAGGTTTAGTCTGTAACTCGGCAGATACATATCTCGGTTACTTTTGGTACCAGCAGTTTACTATTATAATTGCGCGTTACTTAGTTATTTAAAGGTAACACGTGAATATAATATAATTTGTAGATATGTATATAAAGAAGTATATATAAAAAATAAATAGTAATAATTAAATACATTAATGATGCAATTCAGCATCTACCTTTTTTCATGTGGTAAAAAAATCTTCACAATATCTTGTTCCGTTGGAGGGTTGACGAAATGCTGTGTGGCATTTTTACCCATTAAAAACCACACTATGTGGGTTACAATCACCATAGGCGGAGTCGCGAGGCGTTAGCATTCTATCCCGCAGTCACAAGTTCGGGTAACTTATTTTTTCCTTAGGCTTAAGGGAAAAAATTACAAGACCATGATCCGGCCTGCTGTCTTGTATCGAACAGAGTGTTGGCCCGTAAAGGCGACGGATGAAAGACGACTGCATGCAACTGAAATGCGAATATTGAGGTGGATGTGTGGTGTGACAAGAATGAATAAGATAAAGAATGAATACATTAGAGGAAGTGTGAAAGTGGCGCCGGTGACGGAGAGGTTGAAGAGTAATCGTCTATCATGGTATGGACATGTAATGCGTAGGAATAAAGATAATACTTTAAGGAAGGTGTTACATATGAATGTGGATGGTTATAAGGGCAGAGGAAGGCCGAAAAAGAGATAGATGGACTGTGTGAAAGATGATATGGTAAGAAAGGAAGTAAATAACGAGATGACTGCGAACAGGGATGAATGGAAGAGAAAAACATATTACGCCGACCCCAAATAAATGGGATAAGGAAGAAGCCGATGAGTCACAGGTTCGGGTAACTGCAACTCCGGCGGCGTTGGCTCATCCTGTACATTTTTTTATACTACTATGATGTCAAACAAGCATACGGCTCATCAGATGGTAAATGGTTACCGTAGCCTATGAACGCCTGAAACACCAGGGGTGTCACGTGCACGGCTCTTAAGAAACTTTAAAATACCCTTCTTGAAAGACCCCGTGCTGTAGTCTCGTGCGAAACCTCGGCAACAACGCAATGATTGCAAACAATCAAAAGTGGCAATTCCAAAAACAAGCCGTCGATTGACAAAACGCCTACTGAATCTAGATAGGCATAACCTCAAAATAATGATAGGGACAATAACGGGCCATTGTGCCTTAAACAAACACCTGTACACAATAGACGCGGTGGGGTCCCTTCGTGAAGTCTATGAAGACACAAGGAGACTTCTGCGCATTTTTGGGAGGAGCTTGGCTGGCTACTTTAGGAGTCTGGCTCTGCACGCACAACGGCCCAAATGAGAGGCTAATTGCGGTGACTGGAGTCCATTTCCAAGAGTTCCATTAGAGAGGGGTCTATGTAGGGCAAACCCTTCTCTTGCCTGCGCATAAAACTGTATTTTTAGAGGAGGTTTCAGATTCTCTCCAGCAAAGATCTGGAATGATCTCTCCCCACCCGTCTTAAAATGTCCTAATTTAGTTTCAAATGAAAATTGAAAAGAGTTTTACTGGAAAACAAATTTTAAATAATTGTGAAACTGATTATTAACATAACATACGGGTATCATAGTCTCATGGGTGCCTATAGGCTTGTATATAGTATATATTATTACATACTGTGGTTGTGAGCGGTGACACGGATTGGCTTTTCTTTTTATCTTTGTAATTTTTTTTCCTTTTGATACTGTTATTGTAACTGATTTTGGTTTTTGTGAGCATTTAATATCGTAATTAATTTTATATTTGTGTATCCTAGATCTTATTTAATATATTTTTTTGTGGTTAAATTATATGTATCTGTGTGTAGTAAAAAACCCGCATCTTAGTTTTTTTTTTTATGAGTAATGGGGGCTGCCTGAAAACCAGCGCTGTATATGTGCACCTCATTCAGGTTGTGTTTATATCAGCAACAGCTGAGGCAGCTCTTATTGCCAACTTTCTATGTTATTATTTATTTCTTATTTTGTGTCTTATTGTAAATTGTATTATTTATGTTATGTTGGCAATAAATCTATTATCTATCTAACTATCTCGTTATTAGGGCTAGCTAATTCACCCTACAATATACAACATGTGTAGCTATATAACGCATCAACCTCTGTTTAATGTATAAAGAATTTGAAAGAAATTGAAAAGTGACTCGACATTTAAAATCGAGATGTCGAAATCCACGATTGAATCGAATAAACGATCGAAAAAAAATCGTGTAATAAAAAAAGGAATAAAAATCTTGGCGCGCAAAAAGGCGAAAATAAGCGTCTCGATTGTATTAGTGGAAGTTACAGAAAAAATCCCGTTATCAGTGAAAAGTTTGCGTTCGGGAAAGTTGGTGGCGGGAATTCAGTTTTACCTCAACGTTCCGAATCCGAATTTTCCATCGAGATATGTTCCCAGTTACGGAAATTGATAAAGTTTCCACCAGATCTGAGGAGGAATTATTGAAACTTTCCGCGAGCACAACAAAATTCAATAAGTGACTGTCACTGATTGGGGACGGGGCGGGGCCACTGCCCCGAGTTTGGACCCGCCGACGCAAGTTACGAGGGACGAGCGTTTTTCATTTTGACACATTATTGTTAAGTACAGTACAGTATAGTTTATACTATTATATTATTATATAAGTACAGTACAGTATACAGTATAGTTAAGTACACAGTATTATTTATCGTATAATTAGTAAAAATCACGGGATCTTACCACGTTTTATATTAGCAGCGGGTAGATGGAAAATGAAATCTTTTTATGGGCAGACATATGCGTCTACCTTCACACGTCTTCGTTTGTTGCTACTACTGGAACTCGCTCGATATTCATCTCGACAAACTGTACTCACAGTATCTTTACGTACGTTAAATACACTTTTCGATCGAGTTTTTTTTTTGTTTAATTAAACCAATCACTGGATTCCAGGCATTAGAGAGCCTATAACCGTCTTCTCGATTGAAATTTTTATATTTTTGTATTTCAATGGCCTCTCTAAGTATTAACATCAGAACGGCATTATATCCCAAGAGGGGAGAGGCCCGTGATCGTGGTGATTGTAACACTGCCGAAATATCGGGAACTCAGCAAATAAATATAAAACGTGGTAAGATCCCGTGATTTATACTAATTATACGTATAAATAATGACCGCGTCAAGTTTAAAACAGTACACAGTATTATTGTTAAAAAAAACAATTTTCCTTAAACCCATTTCGAACGTTAAACCTTCTCACAAAACCTTTTCTAATATTGCAATTGTCATTTTAATAGATATGATTATTAGAATTCTAATTTAATATTTTCGAAGACAAAAACACAAGTTACGAGTGGCGAGCGATTCTCAGTTCAACAGTAATTTTATTCTTTAAAAAATTTATATCTGTTATTTTTAAACATAATCCTACATACAAAACTTATTAATACTGCAATTGTTACTTTAACAAGTATAGGTAATAGATATTTGACTAATTTACGTAGAAAAATATAACGCGCAATCATATTTTATATTTTAGAAAAGAAAAGCAAAGTACTAACTATAGCACCAATTATATGTACTATCTATCTATTAAGGTAAGACATTGGAAAGTAATAATAATAATAATCTCAGGACAATTCACACAGCGCCACTAGACCCAAGTTAAGCTATTTAGCTAGTATTATTAGTACTAGACAATTGGTACAAATACATAGTTTTTTTTTCGTAAATACATATATATTATACACTAGCTAACCAGCGCAACTTCGTCTGCGTTTAATTTCCTCACCTTTTGCAATATTTTTCATTGCAGCTCCGCTCCTATTGGTCGTAGCGTAATGTTATATAGCTTAAAGCCTTCCTCGACAAATGGACTATCCAACACTAAAATAATTTTTCAATTCGAACCAGTACTTTCGGAGATTAGCTCGTTAAAACAAACAAACAAACTCTTCAGCTTTATAATATTAGTTAGTAGTAGACCGATAGAAACGATGATGATGGTGACAAACAATCATACTACTAATCATAATCATACAAACGATTGAACCGTGCGAGGAATCTAACCCGGATCATGATCATCGGAAGTAAGGCATGCTAAGTAATCCGCTAGACCACCGATGCCGTGGGAAGTTAAGAGAGATGGTCCGCTCCCGCTCCCTCTTAAGCTTATAACTTGCAGGTACACAGATCCGCTCCCGCTCCCTCTTAAGCTTATAACTTGCACGTACAAATATCTTTGTACTTGACTTGTAAACGTTTACGATGTTTGCTTTCAACTAGCAACTCGCCTGTTTATGTTCTGTACTGAAAGAGTTTTTTAGTTTATCGCCCAGTTTACGGCCATTTTGCCTTCTACCGAAGATAAACCGTACGCCTAATGTTTGTATTCTTAGTTTTTATTCGCGATACGAAAGTTAGTTGCTGTTGGAGTAAGTTATTACTGCTAAACTTGATTGGGGCGTTGTTTTTGCTTTTCCGTTCACTGTTAATCCAATTGACACGGTTATAGTTAACTGTATTATCTAATTAAACATACAGTTTTTTTCTTAATCGGTAGAGCACGCTGAATGGCCGTGGTAGTACAACACAAATGGGCCAGCTTGAACCGGAAAATATCTCTTCAGAATATTGGCAATCATATTGTAATGTATACATATAAACACAGAACACAGAAACTAAATACCATCCTGATCATCTGGATGAATGGTGGTCCTCCACATTGCAGTTTTCTAGAAAATTTTTGCTACACACAACCACATTGTGGAGTCACCTTCCAGCAATGGTATTTCCGAACCGATACGATATTGAAACCTTCAAGAAAAGAGCTTTTTCATTTTTAAAAGGCATTAGGAAGAAATATATGTAGTATAATTACCATTATTATTTTCATTATTATATAGTATAAAACAAAGTCGCTGTCGCTGTCTGTCCGTCCCTATGTATGCTTAAATCTTTAAAACTACGCAACGGATTTTGAAGCGGTTTTTTTAATAGATAGAGTGATTCAAGAGGAAGGTTTATATGTATAATACATGTACACCCGGGCGAAGCCGGGGCGAGTAGCTAGTTTTATATAATAACGTCCAGTTAAATAATAATAATAATAATAACCTCAGGACAATTCACACAGCGCCATCTAGACCCAATTTAAACTAGCTAAAGCTTGTGTTATGGGTACTAGACAACTGATACAAATACATAGATTTTTTTTTTTTCGTAAATACATACATATTATACATAGAAAACACCCAGACCGATACAAACAATCATACACATGAATACAAATGTTTGTGCCGTCCAGTTAAATAATAATAATAATAATTCAGGACAATTCACACAGCGCCATCTAGTCCCAAGTTAAGCTAGCTAAAGCTTGTGTAATGGGTACTAGATAACTGATACAGATACATAGATAATTTTTTTTTCGTAAATACATACATGTTATACATAGAAAACACCCAGACCGATACAAACAATTATACTCATGAATACAAATGTTTGTGTCGTGCGAGGAATCGAACCCGCGATCATCGAACGTATAGCGGTGTGCTAGACCGCTAGACCACCGAGGTCGTCATAGTTAAATTTAATTAAAGAACTAATATTGTTATTGATAAATCGGACTTGATGTAGAAAGGTGAATTTTTTTTGTGTGGAGTACCCTTATCATTAAGTGGTATAAAAATAGTTTTGTTATAAAGACATATATATATACATATATACTCGTATATATATTGGCAGACCTGGCCACGCGATGCAGTGGCTAGGTTCTTGAATAAAATAATATTGTGACTATAAATTGATATGTAAGCTATACTTTCTTTCAAGAATAGAATAGAATAGAAAATCCTTTATTTAAATAAACTTGATTTAAGCACTTTTGAATAGTCATAACAGTTTTTATTATCTACCGCTCATTCGGAAAGGTATCTTATCAAGTAGGATCATATAGAACACAATAGGAAATCAAATTTGCAATCGGTTCAGTAGTTTAGGAGTCCATCGCGGACAAACAACGTGACACGTAATTTTTTTTTATGTATAAAGATATATATATATATATATATATATATATATATATGTTGCACTACAACTCAGGATACCAACATAGCTCTTCTAACTGCCATATCTCCACGCTTCCCCTCGTAGTATTTATACAGTAAGCACTGTTTTATCGACAGCATTATGCCGGGGCACGTGTTACTCTGTGCTAGGGTTGTGACATTCCATAAAATTGGTTATTTTTGTAAACATTATAATCTATTAAATAAAACATTATATAATATACTAGCTTTTGCCCGTGACTTCGCTCGCGTTAATTTACCCCCTTAGTGGTGGAATTTATCAAAATCCTTTCTTAGGGAATGCCTACGTCATAGTAGCTTTATGCATGCAAAGTCTCAGCCCGATCGGTTTAAAATTGACAAAGTTTCATACAAACTTTCATTCCCTATTTTATCCCCATGGGGGTAGAATTAATCAAAATCCTTTCTTAGCGGATGGCTACGTCATAACATCTACCTGCATGCCAAATTTCAGCCCGATCCGTTCAGTAGTTTGGGCTGTGCGTTAATAGATCACTATGCCAGTTACCTTTGAGTTATCTGTATTTAGACTAGCTTTGCCCGAGACTTCGTGTGCTTAGAATAGACGACAAATGACAAAGATATTTCCCAATCTCTCTGGCGGTATCGAGCCACTTAGCTTGAGGCGAGACTTCGCTTCGATTTGTGTGTTCTACCGATTATACAACGGACTGTGTTCTGAGGAATTGTTCGACATGATGCCGACAGCCATTACCAGAACACCGCTCGCCATCGACAGGGAATTCATCCCCACATGCTGGAACCTAAGTGGATTCGAACAGTGCGGTATCAGAGGGGCTTCCTCCCGCATACACTTAGATTGTGGAATGAACTTCCTGCCGAGGTTTTCCCACGAGACTACAGCATGGGGTTTTTCAAGAGTATATTAAAGTGTCTTAAGGGTCGGCAACGCTCACGTGATATCCCTGCTGTTTCAGGCGTTAGGCTACGGTAACCATTTACCATCAGATGGGCCGTATGTTTGATTGCCACCAACGTTGTATAAAAAAAATTTGCATACAACTTTTACAATTTTACTTTCATTCCCTATTTTATTTTAGACCCTTGAGGTAGTATATTAATTTATATTTAATCAACAGCCTAAACAATAAAGTTCAAGCTTAATTTAAGCTCTTCTTTCAACCCCTTACAACCTGATTTTTATATTAAAAAGTAGAGTATCGCTGTCTGTCCATATGTGTGCTTAAATCTTTGAAACTACGCAACGGATTTTGAGGTGGTTTTTTTTTAATGAATAGAGTGATTCAAGAGGAAGGTTTATATATTTAATACATGTACACCCGTGCGAAGCTCGGGTGTGTAGCTAGTTTATTAATAAATCTATAAGTCTATTATATTGAATACTAACTACTCGCCCCGGCTTCTCCCATGTGTACATGTATTATACATATAAACCTTCCTCTAGAATCACCCTATCTATTAAAAAAAAAGTGCTTCAAAATCCGTTGCGTAGTTTTAAAGATTTAAGCATACATAGGGACGGACAGACAGCGACAGCGACTTTGTTTTATACAATGTAATGATGATTATTTACATGATAGAGTTATTTTAGAGGAAAGTTAATATATATAACTATCTACTCTGCCTGGCTTCGCATGAATTCTGCATAATTAATAATACATATATTATATCCACAACCCTTACTTCTGTACTCAGAAGTGTCTGTTGTTGATAAGATGTTCTTGTTGTTTTCTTTATGATGAGTCTATTTTTTTTAACCTAATTAGAACAAAAATAAAATGTTTATTAATAATTAAATATATTTTTTGGAATATAAAAATTATCTTCATTTAACAATATATATTGTTGTTATCGATTGTTGACATCCTTGCTCTGTTCTACAGTACTGAATGGACATACATACGGATTAACGTTGTATTTCACGTTGAATAGTTGTTTATAGTGATATAACTCAGATTTGCATTCTTTTTTACTTTACTTGATGTTAACGGATTAAGATATTATAACCATAGTGGTTTAGTGGTTTAGAACGCTACGTCTTTGAAAAAGATCTCGGAGTTAATTCTTGTATAATACAATGTTAGATGATGTATGAATCTGTATTATTGTAAACATGTATAACATTTATTTGAAAATAATACGAGCTGAGTTTCTTGTCAGTTCTTCTCATCTCGAAATCATTCCGAACTGACGGTAGATTTGACATATCATAAGAATCTGTAATATACCTACATGAATAAAGATATTGTGAATTTTTAATATAATGTAATGAAATGAAATGTAAATGTAATGAAATTGTCGTGGCCCTAAATTGTCAGTCATATAAAGAATCATGAAACGAGATAAACTTCTTACGAGTTCATAGATTCACCGAGTGGATGACGGGCCCATCGTGTAGCAGAGAGGGAAACTTGTGATCCAGGTGTAGGTTAAAGGGCCTTTATCCATACGTCAACACTCACCTTCGCTGCTCATGTTTATATTCCTGTCCAGCCAAATCTGGTAGGCGTCTGCTAGTGCAGCTTTAGATTAGACTTCCTAGTATAAAACTTACTGCAGTTCTAGAAGATCAACAATCTTCTAGACTGGGGAGGGGATTGTTAGTAATGTGGATTGATAATTGCTATGATTGTACATTGCTAGCAATGTACCATGTCAGGTCGACCTCCACGCGGTTCCCCTGTTAAACCATCGTGTTAAATTCCTGGTGAATTTGCACTATGGGCTAACTGACCTGACCTCATGCTCATCTTATCATCCCCCACTGGTGCCCCGCCAGCATAGACCGTTGGCGCAGGCGGGTGCACCATTCCATTATCAACCCTCAAAAAAAAAACAATCTTCTAGAAGATTGTGGAGAGACATTAATGACATCAAAGCCTAATGTAGAAAATAAAATAATCCACTAAAGAATAGAATAGAGATTCATTTATTCAAATAAACTTAATGAACATATAACATTTAAGAATAAAATGAATTTTGAATGAACATACTACGCAATACAAAATGTTTTTTTATAAAACCACAATATGACAAATTTGTTTCTCGCCCACTATAAAGTCACATTATTTACCATAACGATTAGACTTCCTAGTATAGAACATACTGCAGTTCTAGAAGATCAACAATCTTCTAGAAGATTGTGGAGAGACATTAATTACATCTAAGCTTACGTAGAAAATAAAATAATCCACTAAAGAATAGAATAGAAATTCATTTATTCAAATAAACTTAATGAACATATAACATTTAAGAATAAAAGAATTTTGAATGAACATAGAATAGAATAGAAAATCATTTGATCAAATAAACTTAATTTAAGCACTTTTGAATAGAATACAACATTTTTTTTTAAATCTACCGCTTATTCGGAAAGCTGTCTCATCACAAGAAGAATAAGCAAGAAACTTGTGTGTTGCTCTTTTAAACGATCCTTTTAAACAATTCATACTAAGCAATACAAAATAAATATTTATAAAACCACAATATGACAAATTTGTTTCTCGCCCACTATAAAGTCATATTATTTACCATAACCGTCCCATATCCAATGGCAAACCGAATGGCATTATCATAAACAAATTAAATCCACCATGGAATACGAATTCAGAGCCTAATGTGGAAATAAAAAAAAACCGCTGCGTGTTTTTGAACGTTAGTTGCAAGTCCCACACGATTTCTGAATATGAATTATTTAACAAACATACCATTTACTGCCACAAGAATAAAATTACACTCGTATTGTGTGGAGAAAAAGTTCAAATTTGCTGGAGACAGTGATTAGATAGATGCAAATGTAAGTTTGCAAGCATACGCCGATTCTTAGCACAAATCTTTTTAATGTTGCCATGTTATAGGAGTATTTCGGTATTTGGGGTTTTTTTTCTAGATCAGTGAATGTTGTGTGATAATAAATAATAATATATTTTATACGTATAATAAAACTAGAGAATTTATTATTGTTTACGAATGCGAGGAAGCTTTTCTGTAACTCGATCTTTGCTTTTTTAATCTTTTCAGATTTCATACTTACATGCTTACAGATAATCTGATAATTATTGTTGCTATGCAATTGAATAACAAAATAAACATCATATCTTATCTTATATGTATACTAGCTACTCGTCCCGGCTTCGCAAGGGTGTACATGTATTATATATATAAACCTTCCTCTAAAATCACTCTAGTAGTAGTAAAAAAAACTGCTTCAACCGTTGCGTAGTTTTAAAGATTTAAGTATACATTGGGACAGACAGCGACAGCGACTTTGTTTTATAATATGTAATGATGATTATTTACATGATAGAGTTATTTTAGAGGAAAGTTTATATATATAACTATCTACTCTGCCTGGCTTCGCATGAATTCTGCATATAAACCTTCCTTTGGAATCACTCTCTCTATTAAAAAAAACCGCTTCAGAATCCGTTGCGTAGTTTTAAAGATTTAAGCATATATAGGAACAAACAGCGACAGCGACTTTATTTTATACTATGTAATGATACATGTACACCCGGGCGAAGCCAGGGCGAGTTGCTAGTAAATAAATAAAGTCGCTTTTAAAAGAGAGGGGTTAAGGGTTATAAGATATAATGTAAATACCTCTTCATTGCACCCAAAAGGTGCCCTCATCGCTTATGTAACCACTTCCAGACAACCTTTGAGTAAAGGAGAAAACACAAAAGGTGGGAGGTGGTACTGGAATAGAAAAAAAAATAATAATAATAATCTCAGGACAATTCACACAGAGCCATCTAGACCCAAGTTAAGCTAGCTAAAGCCTGTGTTATGGGTACTAGATAACTGATACATATACATAGATATTTTTTTTTTGTAAATACATACATATTACACATAGAAAACACCCAGACCGATACAAACAATCATACTCATGAATACAAATGTTTTGTGCCGTGCGAGGAATCGAACCCGCGACCATCGGTCGTAAAGCGGTGTGCTTGACCGCTAGACCACCGAGGTCGTCAAAATATCTAAGAATTAGGTAAATCTAATTTGAGCATGGCAAGACCGACGTTTGAATTTTAAAATGTGTCACGTCGCGTAAGCGGATGGCATTTGGGCGGATTTCGCCCATTCGTCGACTTCCCCCAGTCACGTGAGCGTTTAAAAGCTACTCGCAACGTGTCGAGGTTTGCTTACATTTTATTGCAGCCGAGTGTACTTTTATGTGTGTAGAAGAACTTAATTAAAGTTACTAATGAGTAAAGTTAAGAGAACTTTCGAAGGTGTAGATTTTTCAAGTTTTTTTATGTTACTACAATGGTAAATAAGGTGATGACCCAGTCCCTTATTTACCATTCGATTAGACCCTGATCCTAAATCCTATTGCTATCGTTTAAATACTCTGTGGTGTTTATCACTTGTAATCAGTACTTTTATTATTTTGCTGTAAAAAAAAACACTATAGGGAGGTCATTAAAACAAAAAAATTCTTAACAGCGCCATCTACATTTACCTGTGGCGCCATCTAGTTTGCACGGAGTGGACTAATATTATACATTTGGAACTATCTTAAACAGCAATCACTAGTATTTCGTAAATAAACATTTATTTGACGACCTCGGTGGTCTAGCGGTCTAGCACACCGCTTTACGTCCGATGGTCGCGGGTTCGATTCCTCGCACGGCACAAACATTTGTATTGATGAGTATGATTGTTTGTATTGGTCTGGGTATTTTCTATGTATAATATATTTACGAAAAAAAATATCTATGTATTTCTTTCAGTCATCTAGTACCCATAACACAAGCTTTAGTTAGCTTAACTTGGGTCCTGAGATTATTATTATTCATTTTTTTTTCCCAAAAATTCTCATCTCCCCTCTTAAGGAGAGGAGATGGCAACATACCCCCGGCAGAAGCACAGTCGGCCGGGGTTCAGGGCCCCAGGGAGAGAAACCGGCGTACAATGCGGGCAGAATCTAACAGCACCGCTTTCTGCATCTTTCCCGGGAGTGAACCGCCCCGGAATCCCAACCGTCTGAGATGTTGTTCCAGACTGGTTGGGATAAGACCGTTCACCGACATAACGATTGGAATGATTTCGGTGGACATCACCCCCACATTTCGGTCACCTCGTGAGCCAGGTTTCGCTTTCACGAGGTTCTCGTCATGCGGTATGGTGATGTCTTTTTCTCAGTTTCGCAAGAACGGCGTGATGATGGATTCACGACGCTGTCGCTTTTCTCTTATTATTATTATTGATTATTTTTATGTATTCAGTGTTGGCAATACCCGAAAGCACATGTTTTACTCTCCGGGATGGCGACATGCACGACACTTATTATTATTATTATTATTATTACAATAGTACATATTTTTATTGACACTCCGCACATTATCATCTAGTCCCAAGCTAAGAAAACCTCGTGTTATAAGTAATAGAAATATTTTTTTGTAAATACATACATGGAAAACACTAAGACTGATACAAACAATCATACTTATGAATACAAATGTTTGTGCCGTGCGAGGAATCGAACCCGCTATCATCGAAAATAAACGGTGCTAAACCACTAGACTACCGAGGGCGTCAGATACACTAAAGGTATGTAAGGGTGGTATTATAAAATATAGTCCATATTAGTCTCTGATAATATAAGGGTAGGAATTTAAAAAATTGATTAAGATTTTTTTTCTTTGGTGGTAAAGAAACATTAAGCCAATGGGATGGTAAATGGTTACCGTACCTGGAACAGCATGGGTGTTACGTGCGCGTTGCCGACCCTTAAGAAACCTTAATATACCATTCTTGAAAAACCCCATGCTGTAGTCTCGCGAGAAAACCTCGGCAGGTAGTTCATTCCACAATCAAAGTGTACTCAGTATTATTTCAGTTTGTACATAAACATTTCCTACTTATATATTCTCAATATATATATGAAAATATCATATATGCCAGGAAAAATATAGACAATTTCAAAAGAGTGATTACACTTATAAAAGCTTACGCAACTATAACAATCTGATTTCACCTAAATGTCGTTTAACTAAAGTTAGTAATTCGTTTTATGGCAATTGCGTAAGGTATTACAACAAAATACTAGAGTCTGTTATAAATCAGCCTGAAAAAAGATTAAAATGTCACATAAAACAATTCCTTTGCAAAAAAAAGGTTACTATAAAATTGAAGAATTCGTTAACGATAATAATGTTTTTATAGAAAAACTTAAAATCCATAGCACTGACAATATTATCTGCTTGCACTAATAATGAGTGCGTAGCGATTTCTATGTTGATTATCGCATGCCTCTTACTTGTTATACTGTAATTATTTATATAAAAAAAAACATCTATTCAAAAGAGCAACACACAAGTTTCTTGCTCATTCTTCTTGTGATGAATCTGCATTCCAAATGAGTGGTAGAATCAAAATATGACTATTCAAAAGCGCTTGTAATGAGTTTATTTGAATAAAGATTATTTCTATTCAACTACAATACAACAAGAAGGTAATAATCAATACCGTATACTCGCTCCCACTTTCAGTGTTGACTCCCCTTAACAATTAGAAATAAAATAATCGATTTAATTACACATATGGAACTTTGTTCCATCCATAATGAATGTCTGTTCACATTTCCTGTTACTTTCAAGTTGTATCAAAGGGGCGCAATGTTTTCATAGCATTTACGTTGTTACGATGGCAATCCGAACATTGTAAAGTATAGCACTTAAATGGGTTGGCCCAAGTTATAGGAGAGAGCGAGAACGGAGTATTTGTAACAGTGTTATAATAGAATTGTGTTAATATTTCAAAATGAAAACATCTAATATAGGTCTATTACAGACTCTTATGGTATATCTAATCTACCGTCACTTCGGAGTGCTTTAGAGTTAAGAAAAACTGAAAAGAAACAAAATTTTCTTTTCAAATGAGATTGTAGGTACATGATTACAAAAATAGGGTCTATCACAGACTCTTATGGTATGTCAAATCTACCGTCAGTTCGGAGTGATTTAGATTACTCAATTTTCGTTTCAAATGATAGGTACATGATTACAAAAATAGGGTCTATCATAGACTCTTATGGTATGTCAAATCTACTGTCAGTTCGGAGTGCATTAGAGTTAAGAAGAACTAAGAAAAAACTTAATTTTTCTTTTCAAATGAGTTTGTAGGTTTGTAGGTATGATTACAAGATAGTATAAAACAAAATCGCTGTCTTCCGCCATACTCGTGTACGGGTGCTGCTTGTAGGGACTGGTCTGCTCTGATAACTATGACAAGTTTATTTTGTTATTCAAGTAAATATTTATTTTATTGGATAGTTTGTATTCACTCAAAATTCTTAATTTTTATATTCTGTACTTCTGAACACATTTATTTAATAGACCAACACGCAAGTTGCTAGTAATGTGTGATATATTGCTAGCACTGGGGTACCGCGAGGTGCAGCCAGAGAGGTCGATGCGCGATCCTCTTTTAGTTTTTTTAATTTTATTGGCTTGTTTGGGCTCTTGTCAGGTGTTTGTAGCACCTGTTGCACTGCGACCTACAAAGATCTATTGTGCTGGCCCTTTCTCAGAGTTCGCTACCTAGACCCCCTTGGAATCCATTCCATTCCCGGAGCGGTTCCCCTTGGAAACCATTATGTGGTTTCCACGTAGCACCACAATACCAGGTCTTTGATTGATCTTCTTTTGATCGCATTCAGAACCGAGCAGCCAAAATCATTGGTAATTAACGTCTTTGTTACAGACTCGACACATTAGCTTGTCGTAAGTGCATCTCTATACATTTTCTGCCGTATATATCATTGTGAGTATTCTGAGGAATTGTTTGGATTAATACTACCTGCTGAATTTCCACATCGCACTACCTGCAAGAAACTAAAATACCATCTATATCATATGTATGAATGGCGGTCCTCCACTGTGCCTTTGTCTAAAATTTTTTGCCACGCATAATCACATTGTGTAATCACTTTCTAGCATTTATTTTAGGTATTTTCGAATCGATACAATATTGAACCCTTCAGAGTTAATTTCATCGGTAAATCGACGGTAATCACGGTACGATTGGTATCATCATTTGTCCGCTATGCTATACAACACACACACATACACACACAAATTGTAAACCTTATGTCATACTACGTATTGTCTATATTTATGAAATGAATAATTGTGTGTGATTACTAACAAACAAATAAACGATAAATCTATCTATCTATCTATTCAAGCAAAAAGGGATAATTTCTTCTTAAAAGGTCGGTAACGTACTTACTAGTCCCCTAGTGTTGCGGTTACTCATGGGAGACAATAATCACTAACCATCAGGTGAGCAAGTTCGTTTGTCAGCTATGCTATAATTTATACAGATGATCCGGCTGGTATTTTATCGCTTGCCGCTTATGACTTGGAACTAAAATTTTCTTTGAGGACTCACTTAATGTGTTTAGCTGTAGTTTCAACTTGAGCTTTTGATACGAGGACCGTTATAATATGCTAATATACTCTAGTTCTGTATTAGCTCGTAGACCGGCTGGATTACCGTGCTTTGATGTAAAAATACTAGCTTCTTTGGGATTTTATTACGACTTGATTTATTCTAATTGGTACATGAGCGTATTACGTATGTAATTTTACTACAGTTCTGTTTGAATTTGTACTACTAGCTTGTTTATTTAACATTTAGAAAGAAAATATCTATTCAAAAGAGCAACACACAAGTTTCTTGCTCATTCTTCTTGTGATGAATCTGCGTTCCGAATGAGTGGTAGAATAAAAAATATGACTATTCAAAAGTGCTTGTAATGAGTTTATTTGAATAAAGATTATTTCTATTTATTTTCTATGCACTTGGATATAAATAATAAATGATAACATCTCAGGATAGGTCACTCAGCGCCATCTAGTCCCAAGCTAAGCAGAACTTTGTAGTTGCATACAAGTATGGTCATTTCTAAAGCTATACATTTGAAACTTATTTTATAGGCTGTTGATTACATATAAATAAATAGGACATTTAGAGTTTGTAAAACTAAGGACTTCTACCCTTAAGGGTGTAAAATAAAATAGGGGATTAATATATATATAATAATTATAAATAATCTGCTCTATGCAATTGAACAAATAGGTACCGTGAGGTCAAAAAGCTGCTATTGAGGGTTCCAATTGAAACTACCATTCAATAGGGATTATAGGAATTTATTAAAAAAAAATAATATAAGGAGGTCATTAAAACAAAAAAAATCTTAATAACGCCATCTACATTTACCTGTGGCGCCATCTAGTTTGCACGGAGTGTACTAAATTATACATTTGGAACTATCTTAAACAGCAATTACCAGTATTTTGTAAATAAACATTTATTTCATTTCATAATATATATATTATATAATCATATAATCTAAATATATATAATTCAAAGGTGACTGACATGGTGATCTATCAACGCACAGCCCAAACCACTGGACGGATTCGACTTAGCATCCGCTAAGAAAGGATTTTGATTAATTCTACCCCCAAGGGGATAAAATAGGGGATGAATATTTGTATGAAACTCTGTCAACATAAAACCGATCGGGCTGAGACTGCTTGCTTTATGCAACTAGGCTACTATAACGTAGGCATCCCCTAAGAAAAGATTTTGATTAATTCTACCCCCAAGGGGATAAAATAGGGGATGAATATTTGTATGAAACTCTGTCAATATAAAACCGATCCGGCTGAGACTTTGCTTGCTTTATGCAACTATGCTACTATGACGTAGGCATCCCCTAAGAAAGGATTTTGACAAATTCCATCCCTAAGGGGATAAATTAATGCAAGCGAAGCCGCGGGTAAAAGCTACTATACTATATAATAATAAAATATGTAAATTTGATTGCGTATATAATTGTATGGATCTTTGATATCATTACATTAATATATTGAGTAGTCTCGTAAGAGTTGATTAAATGAAATAATTTTTAATATTACAAAATACAGCCTGAGTTAAAGTCCCGTTGTCACCCAGGAGGCTTCAGTATAATGTTATTATTTGATAGACGTATAAAATTATAGATGTTTGTTAGCGTGGTACGACCCTCTAGCCGTTTTTCGTCATAACTTTTGAAGTGAAACTTTATAGACGTGTATGACTTGTTGCCGAAGGTAATATATTTGATAGTTTTATTTAATAGTAGCTGTTCCCACGACTTCGTCCACGTGAAATTTAGGAGGCAAAAACAATAGTTGTAGAAACTCGTGATTTATCTCTATTTAAAAAACAAAATGAGATGGTCAGACTACCTTGATAGATAAAGTATGAGAGACTGCTTCCATAATTGGCTGGAGGCAATTCGTCGCAGGTTGTTCCGGAGAAATTAATTAAAGTTTTGTTGTTATATTTCTAATTATTATAATTACTTAATTGAGGTGTTAAAATACGAAATTATATTTTTAACTAGAGCCCACTTCTTTTATAGTTAAAGGGTTTTAATATATCTGCACTGAGTTAAGCTAATGTTTCGATGTCTTTTTTATAGTATACCTGAGGTCAAGTGATTACCGCCGACCATGAGCATCCAAAATCTCAAATTTTATTTGTATTTATAGATTGGGTCTTAATATGAATAATTTTACGGCAAATAAAGGTATGTACCTGTCTGGACGTTTCGACTAGGTTGCACTAGCAGGAGTTGAGACAGCTCGTGACCACAGCTAGTGCTATAAAATTATTCGTATTGAGACCCGGTTAATGATATAAAAAATCTATTTCGTTATATTTTTTACGTCACTAAATAGATGACTTATATATTGGAAATTGTTAAGAGTTTATATAAAGTTATACTTTGTGAGAAGTCGTCTGCATAGACAGTTATATATAGTACAGTACAGTATATAGTGTACATATGTATATATATGCCAAATAAGAGAAGAATATTATTTTTTCGGCTCTGAATAGAGCCACGTTCTTAAAATAATCATATTCATATTTACAGTAAATTACAACAACAATAATATTATAATTTTTTATTATAAATATTTCTTTAAATATATATATAATATAATAATATTATATATATATTTCTCATTCTTTAGTTTGATTTTCGTGATACAATCTCACGGTTTTCATGCCTTCAATGTTAGCGTGTTTCGCTAATTCTTCAGGTAAAGCAATCCCATCAAAAACATAAATGTGAAATGATAGCCGAGTTTAATATTATGATATATGCCTTGATTGTTGACTTCTACGACAAAAGAGGTGAGATCTAAATGGGTGCCAAGTTCAATGGTCTGTCCTGAAATGTATTTATAACAATATATAATATCATTTCTTATTATAACTTAGGATAATATACTGTAGCCTAAGATCTAACTTGGCCAGTTCTCATATACCAATTATTACTTTCGATTGCTAGTTACTACTAATAATAAAATAGGAACCGACAAGTAACTGTTGTAAATGTTTAGAACTTGCGAAGGCTACAGTATATTTCGTATATGAAAACTTTTTCCTTTATATTCACCTAATTACCTATCTGCATGCCAAATTTGAACTTCCTAGGTCATCTGGAAGTGGGTTATAATTTTGATCTATAGTTGATCAGTGATAAAAATGACGATATTTGGACGTTAATATCTAAATAACCGTTTGAGACATGTTTATGAAATTTGGAACATATATTTATCTCGCAAGTCTCAATATATGAACCAAATTTGACAGGTTTATGTGAAAGAGTTTTTGAGTTATGAGGGGGTCAAAAGTGGCTCCAAATGGTTCGTGTAAATACACACGGTGCTGCTCGCCAGTTACTTGAAACTCGGCTTGACACGCTACCGCGTGTCTAGATCGAACAGCCGACTGTATTTCTCGACTTCCCAACGTTGTCTTCTTCCCGTGTCCCACCAATCTGCTGGCTTCCACATTATAATATTGTACGTCTAAATAAGGGTATCTGTTACTAAGTTCGTTATAGTTTTATTTGAGACATACAATAATTTCTAAATCTAATAACATTAAAAAAAACTCATGTTATGGGTTATCATGGGCTTGTACTCGTATATATTACATACTGTGATTATGAGCGGTGGCACGGATTGGCTGTTCTTTTTATCTTTGTATTTTTTTTTCCTTTCGATACTGTTATTGTAACTGATTTCGGTTTTTGTGAGCATTGAATATTGTAATTCATTTTATATTTTAATATATTTTTTTGTGCTTAAATTATATGTATCTGTATGTAGTAAAAAAACCCGCATCGTTTTTTTTTTATAAGTAATGGGGGCTGCCTGAAAACCAGCGCTGTATAGGTGCACCTCACTAAGGTTGTGCTTATATCAGCAACAGCTGAGGCAGCTCCTATTGCCAACTTCCATGTTATTATTTATTTCTTATTTTGTGTCTTATTGTAAATTGTATTATTTGTGTTATGTTGGCAATAAATCAATTATCTATCTATCTATCTATTATATAATAAATAATATATAACAAATGACTGTGTGTTTTGTTTACTACGAAATGCCGCCGTAACAGCAAATATACTTTACCAAAAAATGATAGCCAATATAAAATAACGGAGAAAAAATAATTTTCTTCGTAGACTTTAATTTTTTCATCGCCCTTTTCGCTTCTAACAACGTAGAAGAAACTTGTCCAATAAATATCTAAGTTCCACTAGCAAATATAACTTGAATTTATATATATAAGGATAATAGTGCCCCAAATTAGATGGCAGGTGCTCGCAAACTTATGGAATTGAACCCAACGCCCATGGGAGCGGATTCCCTTTGAATAAGGAAGGTGCTGTGATCGAAGGCCCTTTTAGGGCTCGGATGGACGGACGGCCTGTGTGTTTTATTGCTTAGACGATTGTGAAGGATGTCGCAGTGATACCATAGTATACGTTAATGTTATATAGAGGAATTGATTTTTTTTATTTCTAATCAAAGTCAAACTTACTCAAAAAAATCAATTTTAGAATTTCCTTTAGCCTTTAGTTTGTAATATTGAAATAACCGTTTATTACTACATACATATGAACATAAATACGGTACATACACCAAAATAACATTTATTAAAATTTTTGTCTGTCTGCCTGTTGATCTAAAATCAAAGTAGCCTAAGTTACTCCTTATTACAACAGCTACCTGCTAAAAAAGTCCCGCCAAAATCGGTCCAGCCATTTCAGAGATTAACCGGAACAAACAGACCGACAGACAGACATACAAAAATTTAAAAAAATATTATATTGGTCTATGTACTGTATTTATATTCATATGCATGTAGTAAAAAATGGTTATTTCAATATTACAAACAGACACTCCAATATTATTTGTATGTATAGACGTATAGATAAATATTCGAGTTAAAACGTGTTTAACTATATTAATAATTTCTACTAAACACGACAGTTTAACAATAAATATATATGTAATAATCTTACAATTGGAAATAATGATTCTAATTGAATAATATCGTAATACATACGGTAAGGAAATACTGTATCAGGATAATTAAACAGCCTTTGATAAATGCATTCAAAGTGCCTACATGTCTGTTGTGTTGTATATCTGAAACCCATACGATACGAGTATCAATACAAAACGTAGTAAGGAAATCATTGCTAACTTTGATCTTCATACTTTGATGTATTCATATGGCTTCACAGAGTATTGTACTTTATTATAATATAATAGAGTTCAATATTGCTATGAAATTACATGGTTTTACGTAACAAATTGTATGCCAAGAGGTTTGAACGTGAAATATTCTATTAAATTTATATTATAACTATATTGTTGTATAAATAATTTACATTTACAAATTATATTTGGCTTGAAATAGAAATAGAAATATTGTTTATTCAAATAAATTCAATATATATGTTTAGTCATATTTTATTTATTGTTCTCTCTCTCATTCGGGATGCAGACTCATCACAAGAAACTTGTGTGTTGCTCTTTGGAATAAATTTTATTTTAAATAAATAATTACACAATAATAAGTAAGAGGCATGCGATAATCAACGTAAAAGCCGCTATGCACTCATTCTTAGTGCGATAAGATAATATTGTCAGCGCTATGAATTTTGAATTTTTCTACAAAAACATTATTATCATTACCAAACATTATTGACTTTTGACTATTTGAATCATTTTTCACAAAAAAATTGTCCCCTCTGATCGATCATCAATTCAAACAGGGATCGAAATTACGATGGCCTGAGCCGAGGTTCGAACTCCTAGCGACCTCAGACACAAGCCCTATACGTCAATCAGCCCAACCTATATCTTAGTCTGATAAAGCCGTATCTACCAGGCAGGAGTTCGACTTCAGGACTTCAGGTCCGTAAGTTCTTCAGTGGGTTTGGAGTGGCATCTGCACTCGCCACCCGTGATCCTGGAAAGGAAAACTGCGACAATATGATAAGTAAAAAAAATAAATAATGAAAATTGTAACAAGAACTGTTATACCATAAAAAACTCATTTAATTAAATTATTTTATAATATCAGCATGGTAGAGTTATATGAAATATATATATTTTTTTTTTGGTTTATTATTGAGGGGTTTTGGCTATTGTCGGTTAATTTATTGCCCGATTGGTTTAAAATTGACAAAGTTTCATGCAAACTTTCATCCCTTATTTTATCCCTTGGGGGTAGAATTAATCAAAATCCTTTCTTAGCGGATGCCTACGTCATAACATCTACCTGCATGCCAAATTTCAGCCCGATCCGACCAGTGGTTTGGGCTGTGCGTTGATAGATCACTATGTCAGTCACTTTTGAGTTATATTTATTTAGTTATGTGTGATTTTTTTTATTGGTTTGTTTGGGCTATTGTCAGGTGACTGTAGCACCTGTAGCACTGAGACCTACATAGATCTATTGTGCTCGCCCTTTTTCAAAGTTCGCTACCTAGACCCGTCAGGGACAAGAATTGAAGGATATTCTTAGGAGCGATGGTTTTTATCTTCTCAGGATAGAGGGTAAACTGTCCAAAGTAGAAGTTGCGTTTATGCATGAGTGGGCTACAAACCATAGCTTATCTCTTTCCTAATAATAATTACTTAATCTATTTAAAATTATAATAATATACTAGCTATACCCGCGACTTCGTCCGCGTGGAATTTAACTTTATTTTTCTAAAATAAAAGTAGCCTAAGTTACTCCTTATTACATCAGCTACCTGGCAAAAGTCCCGTCAAAATCGGTCCAGCCATTTCAGATATTAGCGGGAACAAACAGACAGACAGACGAAAATTGTAAACAATGTTATTTTCGTGTATGTACCGTATTTATATTCATATGCATGTAGTAAAAAATGGTTATTTCAATATTACAAACAGGCACTCCAATTTTATGTATAGGTAATTAAAAATCTGTACTAATCTAAAACAATATAAAACAAGTCTAAAACAGAATCTTGTTTAATTATAATTAAAATACAAAACATTATTGACAAATAGATTGATACTAAACGAGTTTTCAATCAATCAAACACAGTAAGATCTTTAGTCCTACCCAATTATTGATTCCTCAAAGCTTCAACATTAAACGTTGAGGTAATTTCTGATAGAAACTTTTAAGATATTATTAATGCTTTGATAGCTCTATTGGGAGTTCAACCCCGATCGATTGTAATAAAATTAGGGGTGGCTTTTCTTATGGCCTGCTGTGTTTGATAGGTCTGAACTGAAAATGAATACTAAAATACACAAATTTAGACTTTTCTAATCTACACATATAAATAAAATTGGAGAGTCTGTTTGTAATGTTGAAATAACCGTTTTTTACATGCATATATATACACTACATACAACCAAAATAACATATTTTACTATTTTTGTCTGTCTGTCCATTTGTTCCGGCTAATCTCTGAAATAGCTGGACCGATTTTGATGGGACTTTTATTGGCAAGTAGCTGATGTAATAAGGAGTAACTTTTATTTTAGAAAAATAAAGTTAAATTCCACGCGGACGAAGTCGCAGGTATAGCTGGTAAATAGTAAGAATTATACAAGAAAGAGAATTTTACCACAAGTGTAACTCAGGTAGCTTTTTCTTTTCATATAAATATTTAATATCTTGCTATTTATTTTAATAAATATCAAGAAGTTTACAACAAACATAATGTAGGTAGTTTTTTTGTTCATATATATATATATATTTAAGATTTATTAACCAATAAATTATGGTACAAAAAGCGGAGTTAATTCTATAGGCATTCTCTACTGGTCGACCATAGGAATCTATTTTTGAAGTGAAGATATATATATATATATATATATATATATTTCTTATGGATGATAATGTAATGTTGCACCCGTCTGCGCTAACGGTTTACTATGCGAGGCACCAGAGGATCATAAGATGCGCAGAATTGCATGCACAGTAGCAGTGATGCATGCACAGTAATTTATCGCCAAGGTTTCCAGGAGCAACTAGTAATATGTTTTTTTTTTATAACACAGGGGACAAACGAGCATGCGGCTCACCTGATGGTAAGTGATTACATAAGCACCCGCAACACCAGAGGAATTGCAAGTACGTTGTCGGCCTTTTAAAAAGGATTACTAAAAGAGCTTACTCTTTTCTTGAAGGTTTCAATATCGTATCGGTTCGGAAATACCATTGCTGGAAGGTGATTCCACAATGTGGTTGTGCGGGGCAAAAAGTTTCTAGAAAACCGTACTGTGGAAGACCGCCATTCATCCAGATGATCAGGATGGTATTTCAGTTTCTGGCGGGTGGTACGGTGGTGAAACTCAGCAGCTGGTATTAATCCGAACAATTCCTCAGAATACTCCCCGTGATATATGTGGTAGAAAATGCACAGAGATGCAATATCTCGCCGCAAAGCCAATGGGTCGAGTCTGTCACATAGACTTGATTACCAATGATTCTGGCTGCTCGGTTCTGAATGCGGTCAAATGGAAGTAGCTGGTATTGTGGTGCTCCCGCCCAGAGATGAGAACAGTATTCCATATGCGGCCGGATCTGCGCCTTATATAATTGCAAGCGATGGGCCGCCGTGAAATACCGTCTCACTCTACTGAGCACACCAAGCTTTTTTGAGGCTATTTTAGCCTTGTCCTCCAAATGACCGTAAAACTGAACGTCACTGGATATATCAACGCCAAGGACCTCGAGATTTGGCTTCACATCAAGGAGAGTGTCTTGAAACTGAGGAGATACGATAAATGGAATCTTTTTAGCGGTAATAACTAACGGGTTATTAGTATATATTACTATGTTATGTATGGTATTACTAACAATCCTTCCCCCTATATATCCGTGCTAAGAATCGAACCCCACGACCATCGAAAGTAAGTGTGTTAAAACTAGACCACCGAGATCGTTAAAAAAGATTTATTTTTCAAATTCAATAAAAAGAATCATGTCCATTAATATCTTTCTAGTCTAAGTTCGAGTCACGAACTCTTTTTAGTATACATTTACCCTACTTTCCCTAAGAAGCATATTTCCGGTAAAACACGATACGTTGTTTATTACAAGAAATCTCTGCACAATTTACTAGAGGTGAACGTAGCATATTTACGACACCCGTAATATGCATAACACTGCCAGCCTTAAGGAAAATCAAACCTACAAGCGAGGACAGAAAAAAACCTATTCACGAACCCCTTACCTTTAGAGGTTGGGGGAGACAATCGTCAATTTACTATCACCCCAAAAAAACGCCATCCAAATTTCAACTCTAACGCGAAGCAAGAAAGCGCCTTAGAAAGTGCTAAACCTTTTTTCCAATGGCAACTTAACTTGGCCATTATAAATCTTAAATCGCAGTTGAGAATCGTCCATGTAGAAAGCGCGTAACTCCTTAACGACGATAATTTCAAATCAAACCGCTCGAGTGTAGAGATAAATTTCAGTACTTGGGTCGGATACGCACAAAACAGATTTAAATGGGCCATCGAGAAAATGTTCACGACTCTGCCGATAGCCTGGCCGTGTCGTAAGCTTAAGGCTAGGCTTTCAATGCTATATTTTTTATCGTATCATTTTATGGTGAGTTTACCTGGCCAGCCAATTGATATAAATATCACCCGCTTTTGAACTCTTATGACGACATACGTAGGGTTGCGGATAGTAATTGGAAGAGAAGGGCCGAAGATCGTGCCCAGTGGCATACCTTGGGAGTTTTCTTGCTTATGTCCAGCAGTGGACTGAAGTGGGCTGATGATGATGATGACTTTTGAACTCTTATAAACTTACTATATAAGCTATGGAAGAATGGAGCATTCTGGAACAGAGAGAGAGTTTTTGCTAATAAGGCTTCCAGGTAGTTCCGACAACTATACAATTGTGTTGCCTAAATTTACCTGAAAGAGAAAAACATATTACGCCGACCCAAATAAATGGGATGAGAAAGAAGCAGATGATGATGATGATGATGATGATGATGATGAAGTGTTACCTAAATAAAGAATTTTGAATTTGAATCCTTGGTCACTAAATTGCGAAATGGTTGGCTATTAATAGCCAAATGTAAAGAGATGACACCGCGATTTTTACGTCCAATGGTCGCAGGTTCAATTCCTCACACGGCACAAACATTTGTATTCATGAGTATGATTGTTTGTATCGGTCTGGATATTTTCTATGTATAATATGTATGTATTTACCAAACAAAAAGTTATCTATGTATTTGTATCAGTTATCTAGTACCCATAACACAAGCTTTAGCTAGCTTAACTTGTGTCTAAATGGCGTATATATACATCGCGTATGGCATATATATATACATATATATTTAATTATATTTGTTAGTGTTAGTGTACAAGTTCCGCTTAGTTATACTAGATGGCGCTGTGCATATTATACTTTGATATTAATTGGTTGTCACTGCATAATACATACATTTGTTTGGGAGAGTTTCAATGGCCGCAGAGAAGCGGATCCTCCATATACCATATCATACATGAATATGTATGTGCAAATTACAGCCTGTATGGTCTAGTTGTTAAGAACACCGATTCACAGCAGATGGTCGCAGGTTCGATTCCTTGCACGGTACAAACATTTGTCCGGTACCGACACCACAAGTTCTGTTTAACTTTTTAGAAAACACGCAGACCAATACAAACAGCCTCAACAATACAAATGTACCGTGCGAGGAATCGAACCTGCGATCGTCAAAAGTAAAGCGGTGAGCTAAACCTGTAGACTATTGTTATTTTTATTAATTAGTTTTTTTTTTCTTTTCTCTTTATTTATTTAGGAGCTTAGCACAATAGTGAGCATGTTAGCTCCGTGTTGTCTTCTTAATCAATTACATAACATCTATACTTTAAATTACTGTAAAAACAAATCTTACCTACTTTTATCTACAAATTTATAAATTAATACCGATTCTTTTGATGCAGGGTCTGATAAAATACTCTGAAATACATTGGTATAATACATTTGTTTGGGAGTTTGAATGGCCGCAGAGGGGATCCTCCCCAAGTAGTATCAGTCAAGTAGAATGACCCAGCAACTAACTCAAGGTTATAAACTCGTTTTATATTACCCGGTAACCGTTTCAAGTGAGGTAAATGCGTATTTAATTATGTTTGCGAGCAGTCAAGTGACTTCGTTACGTTGTACGGTGGAATGCTGAAAAAGTAATTCGGCCATTTCAATGTTTTCGCATTTTTATGTTTAGTACCCGGGCGACGGAGCTTCGTTTGGTATTTTTGCATTTATCTTGAAATCTATCTTATACTATATATATGTAACTCAAAGGTGACTGACATAGTGATCTATCAACGCACAGCCCAAACCACTGGACGGATCGGGCTGAAATTTGGCATGCAGGTAGATGTTATGACGTGGGCATCCGCTAAGAATGGATTTTGATTAATTCTACACCCAAGAGGATAAAATAGAGGATGAAAGTTTGTATAAAAGTTTATGTGAAACTTTGTTAATTTTAAACCGATTGGGCTGAGACTTTGCATGCATAAAGCTACTATGACGTAGGCATCCCCTAAGAAAGGATTTTGATAAATTTCACCCCTAAATTAACACGAGCGAAGCCGCGGGCAAAAGCTAGTAATATTATAAACGCGATTTTTTATAAATATGGATGTTTGTTACGGTTTCACGCAAAAACTACTAAACGGATTTTGATGAAACTTTACAGTAAAGGAGGTTATGCTTCAGAATAACACATAGGCTTTATTTTATATTGAAATTTAACGCGGGTTTCCGAGGGCACTGCTAGTAAAATTATATTTATAATTTCTCTTTTACAGTTCTTCTTCTTATTTTACATTTTTCTGTTATTTCTCTCTGAATATTTCTATAATTATTATTTTGTTACTACATTTATTTTTCATATTTTCAATTTGAGACTGTACTTGTTGTTAGATCTTTAAGTATTTATTCATAATATAGTATTTATTTATCTTTATATAATTAATTATATGTAAATATACATCCGGGCTGCGATGATGATGATGATACAGATCAATATCATAATTATGTTTGCGAGCAGTCGAGTAGATTCGTTACGATGAAAATGTAGGGTTGTATGTATATTTTAATGCCATATAATAAAAAATTATAAATAACAATTTTGTCCAAAATAAAAATAATGTTAGGGGCTGACAACCCTTATCACTTAGGGGTATGAAAAATAGATAGTATTTTCGATTCGATTTTCAGACCTACCGATTGTCAGACCTACTGAATATGCATATAAAATTTCATAAAAATCGGTCAAGCCGTTTCCGAGGAGTATGGTAACTAACATTGTGACACGAGAATTTTATATATAAGAAGATTAAAGCTATGCATTCCATAATTTTACAGTAGATATATAGATAGATAGATATAGATATATTTCAAAGCATGTTATGGACACTGTTGGTCACAACAAGGGGAAGAGAAGAGAGAGGGACAAGTTAATTTTTATATAATTATAGTATTGGATATATAATAATAATAATCTCAGACCTACTGAGAATCGTCTACTATCTATTTTTCATACCTAAGTGATACAGGTTGGCCAACCCTAACATTATTTTTTTTAGGCAAAATAATTTATTTGTATTTTTTATTGTGTCATTAAAAAATACATACAATCCTAAATTTTCACCCTTCTATCACCAACCCCTATAGAATAGAATAGAAAATCATTTATTGAAATAAACTTAATTTAAGCACATTTTGAATAGTCATAACAATTTGTTTTTTATCTACCACTCGTTCGGAAAGCTGTCTACACAACACAACACATCACATCTCTACATATCTCTATATTTTTATAGCGTTATTAATTTATATCGCAAAACAACGTTTGCCGGGACAGCTAGTAAATAAATAAATAAGTATGATTTCGAGTGCCAGGTCAGTTGGTAGCTTAATATTTTCTGCTATTAACCTCTCCAGTCTGTTTGCGCAGTCCACTTGACTCCTCGGTTTAGCATAATGCTTACAAACGCAAGAGGTGGCTGCGAGTCAGCGCGCCCGCTCTATGTTTGCTCTTTAATACTTTATCGGGTTATATCCGCCTGAAAAATCTATGATGATATTGCAAGTCTAAAGTCGTGTCTGTTGCAGACGGTTCAATTCAAAATGTACTCTATAACCTATACTGTAAGGTCAATTTTAAAAAAGCTATTAAAAAAATTTGAATTTTTATAAATAATTATTTTAAAAATGGTGAAAGAACTTTGCAAATATATTATTAAGTTATTCAGTTCAATTCAAAATATCTTCATTCATGTAGGTCTATTACAGATTCTTATGATATGTCAAATCTACCGTCAGTTCGGAATGATTTCGAGATGAGAAGAACTGACAAGAAACTCAGCTCGTATTATATTCAAATAAATGTTGTACATGTATACAGATTCATTTTTAAATTCAAAATTGGTAGAATAGAGTGACCATCAACATATGCTATTGTAATAGCAAATAGTCTAATCAGTGTTCGGAAGCCTCATTTATCAGTTTATCAAGGCCTAGTTTATTACACCGCTTTTCTTTCGATGGTCGTTGGTTCGATTTCTCGCACGGCATAAACATTTGTATTCATGAGTATGATTGTTTGTATCGGTCTGAGTGTTTTCTATGTATAATAAGTATGTATTTACAATAAAAAACCAATAAATATCTATGTATATGTATTAGTTATCTAGTACCCATAACACAAGCTTTAGCTAGCTTAACTTGGGTCTAGATGGCGCTGTGTGAATTGTCCTGAGATTATTATTATTATTATTTTTATTATTTTTCCTCTCGACTTTCGCCGGTAATCTTGGTATGTACGGGCCTAGGCCAAGTACACAACAATGTTCTAATTTTAGGTGAATATACTATATATATAATATTATTTTATCTGTTTTAGAAAATTTCTACAAACAGATCAGGCCAACATTTATATTATTACTATTGTTATGTATGTATTTAGAAAAAAAAAAGTATCTATGTATTTATATCAGTTGTCTAGTACCCATAACACGAGCTCTGCTTAGTTTGAGACTATATGGCGTGCTTTGTATAGTGTGAATTGAATATTATATTCTATTATAAAATTTCACATCAACATCTTTGTTTTGTGTTGTTATTTGTAACTTCTTACTGTACCAGGCATCTATCAAATTCCAATTGTCTTTGTGTACTGAGAGCAAACAAAACCAACTCTTGTGATAAACAAAGACAATGATGGGATTGCATAATATACTATTTATTTGTGATGACAGCCCCGGTGGTCTAGCGGTTGATCATTTAGATATTTGTATCTTCATTGAGTAAGTATCGAACCAGCGACCATTGATATTTTCTTCGAGGACGTCCACTAAAAATAGCTAATAATGCAGTAAGCTTTCTGTAATCCTACATTCACAAGTATTTAATACGTCCAGTAGCACATCTAGACATGTCTAGACATGACGTGGTCTACCACGAAACCTAATTTCGTAATGACGAAACGAAAGTTCCCGTAACAAAATTTCATTACTTCCAAATTTCATGTCGGTTCGTTTTGCGTACAATTCAGAATATCATAATATGTATGTACGACTCGAAGGACCATTAATGTAGGGTCCTAAACTAAGGACTTTCAAATTAAAAGGTTGATTTATGGACTGTAAATTAATGTAATAATTTAAATATAAAAAATACAGAGAATGAGAGAATATTGAGCGCGCGTGTTGTATTCGGTGGCGAGATCAGAAGTGAGGGTTGGTCGGTCCAGTGCTATTCGCAGCCCCTCGAGACGCACCCCGCAGCATTGCTCGCAGACTCCAGTCCGGCGAGCCGACGCTGTCCGAACAGTGACGTTTTTGGTTTTCTTTTTAATCATACCATCTTATTTACATAACTTAATTGTACAACTAATAACCTAGAATTGAAAATGTACAATGTGACTTAAAGGTCCTACAATGTGACTTAAAGGACACATACCTATAAAAATAGTCTGCAGAATTTGTCTTTAAAATATGTGATATCAAGGTTTTTTCCTTCTTAACTAGTGATTTAAAATAATAAAATCTGTAATTTCGACCGAATTTTCGTAGTACCGAACACCGGACACTGGAGTACGAACCCATGCGAGGCCGTGTAATCGCCGTATGGAATACAAGTTTCGAACTACGGTGCCAGGTGGTTCAATATTCATTTGGTTAATAGTACGTATATATCTATACGTAGAATATACTATATTTACTATACTACTATATATCTAAGTATTCTTTATTATTATTAGATAATCAAATAAAAAATTGGTAAAAACGCTGCACGAGAATCAGTGTCGTACGGTGACACTAGAGTACGAACCCATGTGAGAGCAGTGGGGCGGGTAAGCGCCGTAACTAGTTCAAGTTTCGAACTGCATGACCAGGCGGTTCTACATTCACTTAGCTACTAATACATATATATACAGTAGTTTGATTTTGTTTTAAAATGATTCAATAACCAGCTGACCAGCCCTCTTTCGTCTGCATCACACCTTCTTGACGTTTATCGTCATATTTCACCCAATTTACATAATATCTTTTTAAATTTTGGCCTATGTGTTATTCTGATGTATAATCTATATTATTGTGAAGTTCCATCAAAATTCGTTGAGTAGATTTGGCGTGAAAAGTAACAAAAGGATGGATCCTTATAAACTTTCGCTTTTACAATATTAGTCTTCGATATCGTCGTCTCTTCCAGACAACCTCAGGAAAGAGAGTATTACTAGTATTATTAGTATTGTAATCTATATTGCTGTGAAGTTCCATCAAAATTAGTTTAGTAGAGTTGGCGTTTATGATATTAATAAGATGAAGATGAATAAAGCCTATTATAGGATAGATGAATTTATAGATGATAGCAATATATAGCAAGTATAAGTTTATTTGCGGACAACGTTATAATTTATTTTTCATACTGCTTTCTTGATATATGATAGCGTAGCGGCTTTTGTATTGATTGCCGCATGCATCCTTATGTAAAGTGCGAATACTGTAACTACCATATAGTAATTTTTGTAGCTGTGACGTGGTCGAGTAGAATGAGTAGTCATGCTCACTAAAATGTCCAGACATGTGGCGGCGTGGTGGGCCAGGTCATTGGGCTCCCTAAAATATGGTCGAGCGCAGTGATGGCTGGCTCATCCGTCATACTCGTGAACGAGTGCTGCTTGTAGGGACTGGTCTGCTCTTATTTACGACTGATTTAATCTTATTGTGTTTTTATATTTGAGCCTAAATAAATTAGTGCTGGTTGGTAGTTTGTATTCACACGTTTCGACTTGTAAAATGTGAACTTACAAGGATTGTTTAAAAGAGCAACACACAAGTTTCTTGCTTATTCTTCTTGTGATGAGACAGCTTTCCGAATAAGCGATAGATTTTAAAAAATGTTGACTATTCAAAAGTGCTTAAATTAAGTTTATTTGAATAAATGATTTTCTATTCTATTCTATTCTATTCTATGATATTTAAATCGGTAAAACCGAAAGGATTTTCATGGTAGATGCGCAGCTCTGGTATCAATGTCGGACGGTGACATCGGAGTACGAACCCATGCGAGTGCGGTGGGCCGTGTAAGCGCGGTGTCGGGTGTCGGGTGTCGGGTGTCGGTGTCCGGGCGGGAGCAGACGGCTCGGCGCTGTCGCTGTTATTAATATGTCTGTCTGTGTAGTGTCCGATAGCTAGCAACTAGCCGTGGTAAGGGCGTAGACACACGATCGATGGTTCACTGATTTAATAGTGTTGTCTGTGGTTAATCAAAAGTGAATTTGTTCGATGTAAAGATATAATCACTACATAATATAAAGGTAGGTTTTAGCGCGGTGGTCTAGCGGTTTAATACACCGCTTTACTTCCGATGGTCGTGGGTTCGAATCCTCGCACGGTACAAAAAGTTGTATTCATGAGTATGATTGTTTGTATCAGTCTGCGTATTTTTTAAGTATATTGTGTATTTACAAAAAACATCTAAATGTTTAGTTAATAATGACAAACTATAACAGCAAGCCTTACTAATTATGGATAGCATTGTGTGAGTTATTCAAAAGAAAAAAGTGATATGTATGAATTTTGTCCAAATCTTTATAGATAAATAGTTTATTTTCTGTCTTGTTGTAATTCAGTGAGCCGTCTATTAATAATAATAAAAATAATAATTTATTTGCTCAAAAAACACAGTATAAAAGATGGTAATTAAAACTTAGTATCATGTGTTTTGCCATAGTAGTGGTATGCAAAATAGTATTGTTTAAAATTATACATAATTAACTATACAGAAATAATAATAATAATAATAAAAATATTCTTATCCCAACCAGTCTGGAACAACATCTCAGACGGTTGGGATTCCGAGGCGGCTCACTCCCGGGAAAGATGCAGAAAGCGGTGCTGTTAGATTCTGCCCGCATTGTACGCCGGTTTCTCTCCCTGGGCCCTGAACCCCGGCCGACTGTGCTTCTACCGGGGGTATATTGCCATCTCCTCTCCTTAAGAGGGGAGATGAGAATATTTGAAAAAAAAAAAATTATTATATATTGTAAAAAAAATTCTTTAAACTGTAAAATTCCTTATTTTCCTTATTGTTAATTCAACTCAATTTACCAATGTGTAGGAGTCTGTTTTATTAATAAAATTATAATCTTCAGCCTAAACACCGTACCAATATAACGTTAACTGTCAAACTAGCTTTGATTTCCACGATATAGGCATAGCCTAGTGTGCAGTCATAGTTAAAATATTACTTAAATTAAGTTTTCTGAAATAAATGTAATTCTTGATTACATAGTATAACACAAAGTCACTGTAGCTGTCTGTCCGTCTCTATGTATGCTTAAATCTTGAAAACTACGCAACGGTTTTTTAATAGATAGAGTGATTCAAGAGGAAGGTTTATATATATAATACATGTATTCCCGTGCGAAGCCGGGGCGAGTAGCTAGTATTCTAATAAGTTTCATCACCTACCATAAGATTTATAGTCTGTTTATTTCTTTCATTCCATTATCATTACATAAAAATAATCCTGTATGGTAGTGATATTTAGATCTAATTGCATTTTGTCTGTCTTTATACTGTTACTACACGTGTTCAGGCTCGTTACATTCCCGCTTAAAGCCGTAGACATGTTGGAGGGCCTTAAATATGCATTACTAGTCTGAAAGATTCAGTGTTGCCAACAAAATTAGAGCAAGCTTACTAGGATACAACACAAGCCAGTAAGTTCTGGAATGTGTTTTATTGAAACAGAAATAGAAATAGAAATAATCTTTATTCAAATAAATTCACTACAAGCACTTTTGAATAATCATATTTTGATTCTACCACTCATTCGGAATGCAGAATCATCACAAGAAGAATGAGCAAGAAACTTGTGTGTTGCTCTTTTGAATAGATGTTTTTTTTAATAATTACAGTATAACAAGTAAGAGGCATGCGATAATCAACAAAGTAACCGCTACGCACTCATACGTAGTGCAATCAGATAATATTGTTGATTTTAAGTTTTTCTACAAAAACATTATTATCGTTAACGAACTCTTCAATTTTATAGTAAGCTTTTTTACAAAGGAAGTGTTTTATATGACATTTCAATCTTTTTTCAGGCAGATTTATAACAGTTTATTATAAATCCATACACAAAACACTATAGACTAAACCTCAAAATAATGATAGGGACAATAACGGGCCATTGTTCCTTAAACAAACACTTATACAAAATTGATGTTTTTACAGAGAGACTAGAACTTTGTCGGGGCTGCTTTGAAGTTGAAGAAACGGCGGCTCACGTAATCTTAAGGGTTGGCACGGCAGTGGAAACAACGAAAACAAATCCTCGGAACGGTGAGGTTACCATCCGTGAAGCCTGCGAAGACACCAGGAGTCTTCTGCGCTTTTGGGAGGAGCTTGGCTGGCTACGTTAGTAGTCTGGCTCTACACGCACAACGGCCCGAATGTGAGGCTAATTGCGGAGAATGGAGTCCAACATACGATACGATACGATACGATATAAATCCATACCATCGCACTGCTCGCCATCGACAGGGAATCTAAGTGATCTCGGATAGTGCGTACACTTAGATTGTGGAATGAACTACCTGCTGAGGTTTTTTCGAGAGACTACAACATGGGGTTTTGCAAGAAGGGTATATTAAGGTTTCTTAAGGGTTGGTAACGCGCATGTGAAATCCACTGATGTTTCAAGAGTTCCATTTCAGGTTACCATCAGACGAGCCGTATGCTTGTTTGCCACCATCATAGTAAGAAAATATCAAACTTGAAAAGATATCAACCGTACTAAAGTCTCTTGATATTCATCGCAAAAGCAATAAACATTTCCCAATCAAAATTCCACCGGATTTCGCGGAAAAGCAATAAGTTGGCAACACTGTCAGGATCCTTGGAATACAGGGTGTTCCGTTAATATTTGATACGGCGAGAATTGCCGTGGGATTCGCGGCGGATTGATGGGATGAGGTGCTTTTATTGCTGATATATTTTTTGAATTGTCAATTTCGTGCAGATTTGGCGGTTCCTTACTTCCCGCAGATGTTGTATTATATATCGGTTTATTTACAAGTATGTGAAGTAGATTAAATCTCACCTATCTATGAGATTATATATAGGGGGTGTAGTGAATCGTAAAACCAATATGGATATAATGAAATGGTTGCTGACGGTGCATCAGTGGAGGACGATTGGACGAAAATTAAGTCAGATCAGTTAGTCCATGTGCGGTACCGCGGAATAGTCATAGTATCCGGAATATCGCGCTTTCTTTTGGGTTTTTAGCTCAGAAGTATCCATTCGTCTCCAATAGCGAATGGGTTTCCCAATCTAAAAAAACGTTAACTCACTGTGGCGAATTTACTAGGTATTAAACATGATAATTCTCAGAGTGACCGTGTGAAGGAAGAATATAGACTCATATAGACGACGCTGGAAGCAAGCACCAATGCCAAAGCAGTATTAATTATTAAAATAATAATAAAGACATTTATTGAGTATTACAATATTCTTATTTACAATCCAACTTAAAAGCTAAAACATACTAGTAACGCTGAATGTGACTCCCACTCAGCATTTATACTGTGGTATACATAATTATACCACAGCACTGATTTTCAGTGGGGCCACCACACACGAGACAGCGTACGTAAAAATAACAAAAGAAAATAAAACATTGAAATTAAGACCATTTTATAAATTGGTATTAAAAATGTATGTAAAATCAATACAATTTTCGTGAATGTATGTAGAAATTTTGTATATTATTTAAGTAGGTATCATCATCATCATCATCTGCTTCTTCCTTATCCCATTTATTTGTGGTCGTCGTAATATGTTTTTCGCTTCCATTCATCCCTGTTCGCAGTTATCGCGTTATTTACTTCCTTTCTTACCATATCATCTTTCACACAGTCCATCCATCTCTTTTTCCGCCTTCCTCTGCCCTTATAACCATCCACATTCATATGTAACACCTTTCTTAAAATATTATCCTCGTTCCTACGCATTACATGTCCATGCCATGATAGACGATTACTCTTCAACCTCTCTGACACCGGTGCCTAAAGTAACTTAAGTAGGTATATTGCAATAAATTTATTATTAATTTTTATTTATATTATTGAATAATTCTACCTCCAAGGGGATAAAATAGGGGATGAAAGTTTGTATGAAACTTTGTCAATTTTAAACCGATCGGGCTGAGAGTTTGCATGCATAAAAGTCCTACGACGTAGGCATCCCCTAAGAAAGGATTTTGATAAATTCCACCCCTAAGGAGATAAATTAACGCGAACGAAGCCGCGGGCAAAAGCTAGTCTATCTATAAGTGAGCGTTTCATACTCCTCCACGCGATTTTCGCATTAATGCTTGCTTCAAGTATTAATATGTAGATAAATATTATTTTGTAAATGCTACATTCTGTATAAAGGGCTTAGGTGAATTGGGATAGAGTTTCTAGGCGGGCGGGTTGGTTGTTGACAGGTCATTGCCATGGCCGCCGGCACCGCATACCTCTATGAACTATATCATTGCTTCAAAATCAATAAAGGTTATAATCAATGTGACCAAACGTCCCGTTTTGAACGGGACAATCCCTTTTTATAAACACGACTCACGGTATCCGCGAAATGAACTTTGGGTTGCAAAATTGTCACGAAATTTTGAGTAGACGAGCCGGTTGTTGGTTGTTGGTAATTAAGGAGAGTATAAAAAACGTGACAAGAGTGTCATTCTTACTTAAAATCTTCTTAAAAAAGCAAATTAGTTACTCTGATAAATATAACTAAACATTTTATTTTATATCAGATAAATATAAATATGACTAAACAAAATAGAAAAAATAGAAAATAGAAAATCATTTATTCAAATAAACTTACATTGAAGCACTTTTGAATAGTCATTACATTTTTTAATCTACCGCTCGTTCGGAAAGCTGTCTCATCACAAGAAGAACGAGCAAGAAACTTGCGTGTTGCTCTTTTAAATAATTTTATTATTACTTTACATTTTTAAGTTTAATTGTGTGAATACAAACCACCAATTAGCACTAATTCAATTAAATTGAAAAAGAAAAAAAAGTTTTTATTAATTCTATTTATAGGGTATGTTTATTAATTATTAACTTTTAATATATATTTTTTCTGAATAGATAATTTTAAGAAATAGTTTCATTCATTGACTATCCATTAATTGACCTAAATAAACCGATGTCCCGTTTTGAGTCAAAGAATAAATGGTCACTTTAGTTATGATGCATGTATTGTATAGTAATATTATAAAGACACAAGAATATCTGTCTGTGTATTTGTTACCTTTTCATGATTAAATGGCTGAATGTAAAAAAGAAATAGTAATCTATAGTAATAATATTTGTTCAAAAACACAGTACATATTTAACTTTCGTTAAAGCATAAGATCATGTATTTTACCATAACAATGGCATGCGAAATGTAATGTTGACAGCCTCCGTGGTCTAGTGTTTTAGCACACCGCTTTACTATCCGATAGTCGTGGGTTCGATTCAAGTACAAACATTTGTATTCATGAGTATGATTGTTTGTATCGGTCTGGGTGTTTTCTATGTATAATATGTATTTATTTACAAAAAAAATATATCGATGTATTTTTATCAGTTGTCTAGTACCCATAACACAAGCTCTGCTTAGCTTGGGACTAGATGGCGCAGTGTAAATTGTAAAAAAAAAAAGTAAAAAAAAATGTAATGAAATTTGATATTACGATAAATTGTTTCACGAGAAGAATAAGCTATGTTTTATCTATAAATAAGCAGGCGAAGTCGCGTGTAACTGTTACTAATTATTAATAATAATAATTCTGAACAATTTTTACAATGCCATCTAGTCCTAAGCTAAGCACAGCTTGTGTTATGGGTACTCTTCTTCTTTAACCATACACTCTTGACAAAGTGGTTGTGGCTTTCATGATGGTGTCAGAAGATTCTTTTTTACTACAGGGTACAAGAAACTGATATAAATACATAGATATATTTTTTTGTAAATCTAAATATATATAACTCAAAGGTGACTGACGTGATCTATCAACGCACAGCCCAAACCACTGGACGGATCGGGCTGAAATTTGGCATGCAGGTATATGTTATGACGTAGGCATCCGCTAAGAAAGGATTTTGATTAATTCTACCCCCAAGGGGATAAAATAGGGGATGCAAGTTTGTATGAAAATTTGTCAATTTTAAACCGATCCAACCGATCCGGCTGAGACGTTGCATGCATAAAGCTACTATGACGTAGGCATCCCTTAAGAAAGAATTTTGATAAATTGCACCCCTAAAGGTATAAAACAACACGAGCGAAGCCGCGGGCAAAAGCTAGTACATGTATAATATGCATAGAAAATACCCAGACTGATTCAAACAATTATACTCATGAATTAAAAAGTTTGTATCTGCGACCATCGGAAGTAAGACAGTGTGCTAAAACACATCGAGACACGAGTCATCAATAATATAAATATAAATAATTTTTGTTTATATATATATGTACAATACAATTTATTAGTATACATATATGTATACATAAAATAAAAACCTATCGTCTGTACATCATATATCACGTATTCAAAAGTTAAAGGAAAGACGGCCACAAAATGCCTGCATAAACCGACGGTACATGCAAAATCCCTTTAATATTTGTATGAGAATACCTGTTTTGCATAACACCCGGGCAAGGTCTGAATTCATATTTATTATCTAAGTTGAAGCTCACCGCGGTATTATTTAGTTGGAACTAGTTTATGATAATTTAAAAAAATTACGTGTCCCATGTTGAGCGCCAATAATTATCCCAACATAATTGGCACCCGACATCGAATACGATATTTTTTTTTAAATTATCATAAACTAGTTCCAACTAAATAATACCGTATTAGAATAGAACATATATGTTCCATGTTGACGATATTTTTTTGACGTCTTTTGTTAACATTATTATAAACTAGTTCCAACTAAATAATACACATATCAGAATATAATATATATTAAAATATTTACATGTTACGTTGGCGCCAATAATTATCCCAACATTATTGGGCCCAACATTTTGCATAATACGGGCAAGGTCTGAATTCATATTTATTATCTAAGTTGAAGCTCACCGCGGTATTATTTAGTTGGAACTAGTTTATGATAATTTAAAAAAAATTACGTATCCCATGTTGAGCGCCAATAATTATCCCAACATAATTGGCACCCGACATCGAATACGATATTTTTTTTTGATTAACTTAAACTAGTTCCAACTAAATAATACACGTATTAGAATAGAATAGATAAAAAAACAATTATGTTCCATGTTGAGCGCCAATAATGATGGGATAGCTATTGGCGCCCAACATGGGACACGTCTTTTGTTAACATTATTATATACTAGTTCCAACTACATAATACACACAATATATATATACGTGTTAGTTGAGCGCCAACTTTTGTTAACATTATTATAAACTAGTTCCAACTAAATAATACACACATTAGAATAGAATATATATAAAAAAATTACGTGTTCCATGTTGGGCGCCAATAATTATCCCATCATTATTGGCGCCCAACATGGAATACGATATTTTTTTTTTATTAACTTAAACTAGTTCCAACTAATTAATACACGTATTAGAATAGAATAGATAAAAAACAATATGGTTGAGCGCCGAGTTAACATTATTATAAAGGTAAATAATACACACATTAGAATATATATATTATTATATCAATAATGATGCGATAATTATTGGCGCTCCATGGGATGTGTCATTTTTTTTAAATTATGATAAACTAGTTCCAACTACATAATTCAGAAAATCATTTATTAAAATAAACATTCAAAGGTTGACTGGCAACATTATTATTATTATTATATCGATCACTCCACAATACCTTTCAGTCATTCAAAGGTTGACTGGAAGAAATCCCTCATTTGGGATGAGTCCGCCATTCTACAACTTATTTTTTATGATCATTGCATCCTTAGTTATTGTAAACGTATATACTGTACAATAAATTGTTACAAGCAAAACAAACAGTGTTCAGTCCATGAGAAAAACTAAAAAATAATTTAGCTTATTACGCAGTACACAATTCACGAAGTAGAACATTTTTCTTTTCAGGATCACTTGGAGTCACATAAATTAACCTTAAGTACAATTATAATCCGATTATCTGCAATTAAATACTCGGTGTGGTCGCCATTAATGGCTTAAACTTAGCCAGCAGAGGGAAGATATGTATAAATGTTCATATAATAATATAACTTAGGTGTATTGATAAAAAATCTAGTATATATATATATAAAATTCTCGTGTCACAATGTTAGTTACCATACTTCTCTGAAACGGCTTGATCGATTTTTATGAAATTTTATATGAATATTCAGTAGGTCTGAGAATCGGTTAGTATATATTTTTCATACCCCTAAGTGATAAGGGTTGTCCACCCCGAATTTTTTTTTCTTGGGTAAAATTTATTAATTATTTTTTTATATTATGAGTCATTAAAAATACATACAACCCTAAATTTTCACCCTTCTATCACCAACCCCTATTTTTTTATAGCGTTATTAATTTATATGGCAAAACAATATTTGCCGGGACAGCTAGTAATGCGTATAAAATTTGTGCAAATGCATTTGATTGTACCGAGTTAGCTAATAAGCTGTGCTAGGGGGGAAGGGGGTTTTTTTTTTAATGGTTGATAATGGAATGGTGTACCCGCCTGCGCTAACGGTTTACGCTGGCGGGGCACCAGTGGAGGATGATAAGATAAGCGTGTAGCCCAATGGGACATAGCAATGATAGCAACTCCCATTGCTAGCAATAGAATGATACAATCGTGATAAAATGCTAGAGAATTTGTCATGTTGGGCTAACTGACCTGACCTCATGTTCATCTTATCATCCTTCACTGGTGCCCCGCCAGCATAGACCGTTAACCCAGGCGGGTGCACCATTCAGTTATTATTAAGCAGGTATCCTGTTTTAAAGTCTAACTTTATAAAAGTTGAGTAATTTTATAGATATTTTATCAATGTGTGTCATGTTGGGTACCAATAACCATTCCATCAGTAATGGCGTCCAACATATGATAGGTTAAACTTTTTTTACAATTTTGTTACAATGAATATTATAAGAAGAGAAACACATAAGTTTCTTGCTTATTCTTCTTGTGATGAGACAGCTCTCCGAATGAGCGGTAGATTAAAAGAATGATATCTATGACTATTCAAAAGTGCTTAAATTAAGTTTATTTTAATAAATGATTTTCTACTCTATTCTAGTGTATTATGTAGTTGGAACTAGTTTATCATAATTTAAAAAAATGACACATCCCATGTTGAGCACCAATAAATACCAATAAGCACCAAAAATGGCTCACAGCATTCTTGCTGTGAGCCCTTTTACTTCTGTAACATAACAATATAGTGTTAGTCAAAAGTGACGTATAAAAAATAGATATAAAAAATATAAAGTAAAAAGAATGGTAGACAAGCTGCCAGTAACAACATGTACACCCGGGCGAAGTCGGGGCTCGTAGCTAGTAAATAATAATAAATACAGAACTCCATAAATAATGAACAAATAAACAATAGACAACAAATAAGTAGCTGTCTCATTTTACACGGCAAATAATGAAATGTCACTCAATATCACCGCCATGTTGGAATACATTTTTCCACGAAACCTCGAACCGTGGAATGTAAATAATACGGTGCTGAAATTTATAATTTCAATATTAAGTAACATTGAGCTGTCATTTTGCACAATTTAATAAAATATGAGCCGGGCGGGTCGTAATCGAATTGGTGAATCGAGACGTGTTTGCGTGGAATCGAATAAGTGGGTGATTTTTTTCATCGAATGAATAATAAGATATCTCGCGTGGCGTGTTTTTCGCGCGCGAAATATTCTATTGCATGGATATTAGATTTTAGTTTTGATCGCCATTTTGTGTATGAGATTTTTAACTATAGCCACGTGTATAGTAAACGTTCTCCAGATCAGTCCAGATCCAGATCAGTCGTAAATACTGTATTATTAAAGTTTAATACTTTAATAATACAGTATTTACGGCTGATCTGGGATGGTCGCGGGTTCGATTCCTCTCGCTACAGACTTTTGTATTCACGAGTATGATGTTTTATATTGGTCTGGGTGTTTTCTATGTATATTATGTATGATATGAAGGAAGACTATTGGCCGAAGGGAGTGGAATACTGCCGCTACTGTGGCAGATTGCCCTAGTGAGTGTGAACACAAAGACAGTATTAATATTATTATTTTATCTTACATATAAAATTCACGTGTCACAATGTTAGTTACCATACTCCTCCAAAACGGCTTGACCGATTTTTATGTAACTTTATACATATTCAGTAGGTCTGAGAATCGGCTACTATCTATTTTTCATACCCTTAAGAGTTAAGGGTTATCCACCCCTAAGTTTTTTTTTTCAATTTTTATAATATGGCATTAAAAATACATACAACTTTCACCCTTCTATCACCAACAGCTATTTTTTAATAGTGATTTTATTTTATATGGCAAAACAACGTTTGCGGGATCAGCTGGTTATTATATATATGTTAGTCGTACGGTATGTATGTATGTATGTATGAGCCCATGTTGTTTAGATGCCTGAATCAAATAAATGAATTATTTATACATACAATTAGGAAAATATCAATTATTGAGCTCCTCGAGATGAGTATCGATCGAGTTTCAATAGCAGCAACAAACGACGACGTCTGAAGGTAGACGGATATGTCGACTCTACTGTAGTATTTCTACCACTTAATCAGGGGTAAAGTTAAATTGAGTTTCTTGCCAGTCCTTCTCAATTGGATCTATATACTGAACTGTATGGTAGGGTAAAAATTATACTTAATATAAAAAAATTGACGTTCATAAGCGGCTAAAATGTCCTACATGAATAAATGATTTCTGAATTTGAATTATCACAAATTCATACACATATATAATCTGCAGATTTTGCCAAACTGAAGAGGAAACGCCACTACACATCCTATGTGGTTGTAGCCCACTCATGCAGAAACAAAATATCTCCTTTGGAAAGTTTACACTCTTTCCCGAGGAGATAAAAACTATCGCTCCTAAGAATATCCTTCAATTCTTGTCCCTGACGGGTCTAGGTAGCGAACTCTGAAAAATGGCGAGCACAATAGATCTATGTAGGTCTCAGTGCTACAGGTGCTACAGTCACCTGACAATAGCCCAAAGAAGAAGTGAGAAGGACGATGGTAAATAAAATCTTTTATGGGAAAAATATTTTATTTACCATCGTCCTTCTGCCCTTCACTTTACCCCTGATTAAGTGGTAGAAACACTACAGCAAAGGCGATAATAAAGAAATCAAAACCATGTTAGGACCCGTGATTTTTCCCAATTGTAACTTTATAAGAAAATATTTCAAGCTGGCAACCCTGAAACAAAAGCAACCCCTCCAAAATAACTCAACTAGCGGTCGTTGCAATAAAATGGCGTAATAATCTCGAATGCCCCCACATTTCCGCGGGACCGTTTCCTGTACACGCATAAACCATTAGCATGCTGGTGGTCTGTGATGTCACATCCGCTGATCCGAGCTTTGTTTTGCATTATCTGCCAAAAAGTACTGAACAGATTTTGATGAAACTTTACAATAATGTAGTTTATATTTTAGAAAAATAAAGTTAAATTCCAGAGAACAACTAGTTGTAAATAAACTGGCTTTAAAAAAAGTAATTAAATTGAGTTTCTTGCCAGTCCTTCTCAATTGGATCTATATACTGAACTGGTAGGGTAAAAATTATACTTAACATAAAAAAATTGACGTTCATAAGCGGCTAAAATGTCCTACATGAATAAATGATTTCTGAATTTGAATTATCACAAATTCATACACATATATAATCTGCAGATTTTGCCAAACTGAAGAAGAATCGCCACTACACATCATCAGTTTATACATCAGAATAACTTTAACAACATTAAAACCAAAAGTATTGTATTGCGCATATGTTCGAAGTCACTTAGGGTACGTATCCCAAAAATGGAATCCGCACTATGAAGTTTATAAATCCCGTATAGAAGTCATCCAGAAAAGATTTCTTGCGTACTTGGATTTTAAATGTAAATGACGCTCTGTAGATTACTATGACAGATGTAGCATCATTTTCTACCCCTGTTTATGAGACGCAATATTAACGATATGTGTTATCTTATGAATATTGCGAACGGAAGAATTGATTGCTCGGGGCTGCTATCAAAAATAAACTTAAGAACTAATACCCTAACACTTAGACAAAGAGCCATATTAAGTGTCCCTACAGTCAGGACCAGATACAGAGAGAACACTTTCGTTTTACGAGCATGTAAATCCTTTAACCAAGTACCACATGATATTGACCTGTTCTGTTCCAGCACTGCCTCAGTTAGGAAACTCATATGTAACCAATTCTTTAACGGTACATCATCATCATCATCATCATCGCAGCCCGGAAGACGTCCACTGCTGGACATAGGCCTCCCCCAAAGATCTCCACGACGATCGGTCCTGCGCTGCTCGCATCCAATGCCTTCCCGCGATCTTGACCAGATCGTCGGTCCACCTTGCTGGAGGCCTTCCCACGCTGCGTCTTCCGGTCCGTGGTCGCCACTCGCAATTCTTCGGACTATGTCGGTCACTCTGGTTCTTCTGCGGATCTCCGGTATGTATGTATCTAACGGTACATAGCCGTACTTTATTTGTGTGTTCTGTGGATACATCGCTACGTGTGGGTATGTTAGTCTATTTACTTGTACTGTATAACTACAAGTGAAACACGTCACGTGATTACTTCGATATGTTAAAATTGGATAATGAAAAATTTAATCTAGTAATACTATTGGAAAGAAAGAAAAGAAAAGAAAGAAAATTGTTTATTTGGTACTCTGAAAATAATTTTTAAAATTTAATTTACATTTTATATTAATAATTAGAGTACCAACTAGGTCTCCGCTCAGCATATGTCGTGACGGGGTGCCACCACGCTGGTTTTCAGCGTACATCTTCATATACAATAAACATAATAAAATAATAATAATAATACACATACATACATAAATCCAGGCGGACAACACAAAGCAAACATTTACGATATACTACCATATATAAATATAAATAAACATCAAACATAAACTACTCACTGAAAACATAAAATAAACATAAATTCTGGTGACACTAGTATTACCCTGCATTACCCCGCTCTTGGAGTGCAGACACATCACGGCACAGTTTTCTGAGTGAGAAGGAGTATTTTTTTAAATTTATTTTTAAAATTGGCATAGGGCAATTTGATATGACAAGTAACATTTAAAATTACACACAACACATAAACTATAAATGCGGGTGAGACCCGCGGACACAGCTAGTTACTAAGCTCTGATCTGATCCGAGCTTTGTTTTGCATTATCTGCCAAAAATTACTGAACAGATTTTGATGAAACTTTACAATAATGTAGTTTATATTTTAGAAAAATAAAGTTAAATTCCAGAGAACAACTAGTTGTAAATAAACTGGCTTTAAAAAAAGTAATTAAATTGAGTTTCTTGCCAGTCCTTCTCAATTGGATCTATATACTGAACTGTATGGTAGGGTAAAAATTATACTTAATATAAAAAAATTACATTCATAAGCGGCTAAAATGTCCTACATGAATAAATGATTTCTGAATTTGAATTATCACAAATTCATACACATATATAATCTGCAGATTTTGCCAAACTGAAGAGGAAACGCCACTACACATCCTATGTGGTTGTAGCCCACTCATGCATAAACTAAATATATCCTCTGGAAATCCTCTCTTTCCCGAGGAGATAAAAACCAACGCTCCTAAGAATATCCTAAGTATATCCTCCAATTCTTGTCCCTGACGGGTCTAGGTAGAGAACTCTGAAAAATGGCGAGCACAATAGATCTATGTAGGTCGCAGTGCTACAGGTGCTACAGTCACCTGACAATAGCCCAAACAAACCAATAAAAAAAATCACACATATAACTAAATATATATAACTCAAAAGTGACTGACATAGTGATCTATCAACGCACAGCCTAAACCACTGGTCGGATCGGGCTGAAATTTGGCATGCAGGTAGATGTTATGACGTAGGCATCGGTAAGGATTTTGATTAATTCTACCCCCAAGGGGATAAAATAAGGGATGAAAGTTTGTATGAAACTTTGTCAATTTTAAACCGATCGGGCTGAGACTTTGCATGCATAAAGCTACTATGTCGTAGGCATCCCCTAAGAAAGGATTTTGATAAGAAAAGATTTTCCCTTAGGCGTGGAATTTATCAAATGTTTATCAAATATAATATATGCAAACTTTCATCCCCTATTTTATATAAGTATAAAATAGGGGATGAAAGTTTGTATAAATCTTCTTAGATTTTCGACTGATTGAACTGAAATTAAAGATTGGAGCTACTATGATGAAGACGTTCGCTTAAATAGGATATTGATAAATTCAACCCCCATGGGGATAAAATAAGGGATGATGCAGGATGTAAATATATTAGTTTGAACCTATCAGTACCTAATGGAACGAATAAATTAAGACGAACAAAATATTTTTTAGTTCTTTAGGCTGCTTTTATTTTAATAAAAGAAAGTTAAATTCCACGCGCACGAAATCGCATGAGCAGCTATAGCATTACAAATATTTGGCAGTTTATATAGCATTACAAATATTTTGGCATATTTTCCACTGAAACTCTTTAGCGAATTTCTCTTTAGCACAGCAAAAGAACATCATAAATCATAAACCGGAATTCCTAAGTCACAGCTTCCTGGGCGGTCGAGATATATATTAATAGAGACATATAAGAACAGTCTGGTTGTCTGTCGCGACGGTCTAGACCAGTGCCCGTCAAACTGTAACTAGTCATTGTGCTCGCAATTTCATTAAACCAATTAATAGAATGACAGATGTACCCGCGTCGGCCACGTTGATTTTTATTTTATTTTTCTAATACAAATGTAGCCTAAGTTACTCCTTATTACATTAGCAAACTGCCAAAGAAAGTTCCGTCAAAATCGGTCCAGCCATTTCAGAGATTACCCAGAACAAACAGACAGACAGACAAATATTGTAAAAAATGTTATTTTGGTGTATATACCGTATTTATATTCATATGCATGTAGTAAAAAACGGTTATTTCAATATTACAAACAGACACTCCAAGTTTATTTGTATGTATAGACTAGCTGCACCCGCGACTTCGTCTGCGTGGAATTTAACTTTATTTTTCTAAAATAAAAGTAGCCTAAGTTACTCTTTATTACATCAGCTACCTTCCTATAAACTCCCGTCAAAATCGGTCCCGCCATTTCGGAGATTACCCAGAACAAACAAACAGACAGACAGACCGACAAAAATTGTAAAAAAATATTTTGTTATATATACCGTATTTATATTCATATGCATGTAGTAAAACACGGTTATTTCAATATCACAAACAGACACTCCAATTTTATTTATATGTATAGATGACTATTTGTGATCGCAAACAAAATGAGCCAATTTGAGAAGCGTATTCCATGTATGTAGTTAAAGTTTCTTGAATACCACTTGGACTAATGAAAAACAAGTATCGATGCGAGGACGGCAAGTTTCAATTGTAGTAGTGACCGAAGCTGAAAGTTTGAGGGCCACTGTCCCAGACTGGTTGAGTTGGTATTAGTTCTTAGTGTGACTTGCACTAATGAAAGACGTATCTCGGTAACAGAACGCGAATCTAATATGTTTATTGCTTATGAACTTACTTATATTGAGTACAAAGTTACAGAAATAGAAATAATTTATATATATTATCATTACATAGTATAAAATAAAGTCGCTGTTTCTGTCTGTCCGTCTCTATGTATGCTTAAATCTTTAAGACTACGTAACGGATTTTGAAGCGGTTTTTTTAATAGATAGAGTGATTCAAGAGGAAAATTTATATATATATATATATAATTCATGTACACCCGGGCGAAGTCGTGACTAGTAGCTAGTTAATATTATAAACAAATGTTTGTGAGTATGGATGAATGTTTGTTACTCTTTCACGCAAAAACTCATAACATCTACATGCATGCCAAATTTCAGCCCGATCCGTCCAGTGGATTGGGCTGTGCGTTGATAGATCACTATGTCAGTCACCTTTGAGTTATATATCTTATATATAAAATTCTCGTGTCACAGTTACTCCTCCGATACGGCTTGACCGATTCTCACGAAATTTTGTGAGTGTATTGAGTAGGTCTGAGAATCGGCCAACATCTATTTTTCATCCACCCCAAAATTTTTTTTTTTTTATTTTTAACTAGAAATTACTTGAAAGTTATTAATAATAATAATAATAATAATCTCAAAACAATTCACACAGTGCCATCTAGACCCAAGTTAAGCTAACTAAAGCTTGTGTTATGGGTACTAGACAACTGATACAAATACATAGATAATTTTTTTTCGTAAATACATACATATTATACATAGAAAATACCCAGACCGATACAAATAATCATACTCATGAATACAAATGTTTGTGCTGTGCGAGGAATCGAACCCGCGACCATCGGACGTAAAGCGGTGTGCTAGACCGCTAGACCACCGAGGTCGTCGATATTATATGGCAAAACATTTGGCGGGTCAGCTAGTATATATATATATAGAATAGAATAGAATAGAATAGAATAGAAAATCATTTATTCAAATAAACTTACATTGAAGCACTTTTGAATAGTCATAACATTTTTTTTTTAATCTACCGCTCATTCGGAATGCTGTCTCATCACAAAAAGAACAAGCAAGAAACTTGTGTGTTGATCTTTTAAATAATTTATTCTTACTTAATAAACTTATATACTATACTTATATATAAAAAACTTATATATATAGATGAACTATTTATTATAGAATGAACTACCTACAGTTTTCTAAACACTACGGCATGGAGTATTTCAACAAGGTTTCTTAAGGGTCGGCAACGCGCACGTGACACCCCTGGTGTTTCAGGCGTCCATAGGCTACGGTAACTATTTACCATCAGATGGGCCGTATGCTTGATTGTAACTATTGTAGTATTAAAAACCGTGTATACATGTCTTTTCTATTGTATTGCCATCATAATTATTTAGCCAACCCCCCCCCCCCCCCCCCCAGGTCTCTTGATGTAGTTGTATGGTGGCAATAGAATAATTATTTAGAACCCACCCCCCCCAGGTCCTTTGTTAGCAAAAGTAAGTAAGCTCTTACCCCCTCCCCTCATGCTTACTTAAACATTTTTAATTAATATATTGTTTTTTTAGTAAACTCAATGTGAGGGTTGCCATTCGTATACAAAAAGTAAATAATTACCGATGACGTAATCACCATCTAAACCCCCCCACCCTCCAAGTCAAATTCAAATTCAAATTCAAAAATTATTTATTCATGTAGGACATTTTAGCCGCTTATGAACGTCAAGTTTTTACACTATATTTTTTTTTCCCTACCGTCCAGTTCGGTATATAGATCCAATTGAGAAGAACTGGCAAGAAACTCAATTGAATTACTTTTTTTTTAAATCCAGTTTATTTACAATGCATAGGTATTTATATAGGTGTCTATGTCTAACATTAAATGAAAATCCCGAACATGAAAACTATTGCCATGCACGCTCGTCATTCAAGTAATCGTTTAGTGAGTAATAGGCCTTGCTCAGTAAATATGATTTAACAGATGTTTTGAATTTATGTAAGGGTAATTCCAATATATCCTTTGGTATCTTATTGTAAAATTTTATACCTATTCCCATAAAAGACCTGTCATTGCTACTTGATGTCAGTGCTCATGTAATAGTTGAACGGCTCTATAGTTGCTTATAGGAACCGTATACATGTCTTTTCTATTCTTGATATTCTGTATGTCCTTTCGCGTAGTACATTAAATAGTGCCTTACATCCTATACCATCTGATCCGATCTCGATACAATCCCGATACGAGCACAATTTACCTACATCATCTCCTGACAGGGACACACGATGCTAATATTCCACGCACGCAGAGAAATATTGTTGTTAAAAGTCCCTAACAGGGATCTATCTTACGAGATAGAAGAGGATTGACAAGTTGGTGTTTCTTTTAATTTATGATAATAATGTAAATTGGACTCCAGTCTCCGCAAATAGATGGATAAGTTCTTTATTCAACAATTACAAACACATAGCATACATGAGATACATTTTATAAATAGAAATACAGTTTACAAATTAAATAATACTGAAATATAATATTACAAAATAAAATAAAAATGGAGGTGGCTTTATGTGTCGCAATGATGAAGAGGCAAGCAACTCAGCATGAAGCTACAGATAAGTCTGCAGCGCTGATACTCTGTTGGCTCCTATAATTAAATACATACTTACATACATATATACGTGAATGTTTATATATTACACTTCGAGCTCTTAAACAATTATACAATTACAAAACATTATACAATATATAAATAGATTAAAAATAATGTGATGTGTTATGTTATACATATATTGTTAACCTATACATACTGCGTATATAAATAATAGGTGTTGTTAGCATATATAAGATCGTATAAATAGCCTCTCATTTGGGCTGTTATGGGTGTAGAGCCAGACTACCAAAGTAGCCAGCCAAGCTCCTCCCAAAAGCGCAGAAGTCTCCTGGTGTCTTCATAGACTTCACGGAGCGACCTCACCGTTCCGAGGATTTGTTTTCGTTGTGTGGCCACTGCTGTGCACTCCAGGATTACGTGAGGTTACTCTTATGTAAGGTAAGGTAGGCCTCATATATGTATGTTTTCTTCCAATCGGTTTCCAAATAAAAGAATCCTTTTTTTTTTTGACTTGGAGAAAATCCCTCATGGAGACCTGCCGGCCCCGGGGGAACTGTGAGACTCCTACTCACTAAAAACTCCAAGATGTCCCTCACCCAACGCCTACGCCGGAGTCGCGGGATCTATAACACTCAACCGCAACTCCGACGGCGGTGGCCCACTCTAGCAGCGGGCCCCTTCTCTGCGGGTTCCCTAACGGAACCCCCTACTTCCCCTCCTCTTCCCTGGGGAAGGCGCGCGGGGACATGCGCGCGACTTCATCGGGCCTAGTTCGGTGGGGTGGGATCGCCCCCGCGGTCGTCACCCCGGCCCGGTGGCGATCGAGGGGCAACTACTTGCCGCCCCTGCCTCCCTGATCGCCAGGAGGGGGACTAGGCTCACGACCCGTCTCCATCCCCTCCTCCTCTCCGCTCCTTCGGCCTTGGACCTGTACGGCTGACCGTTTCCCCTTTTTGTTTTTGGGCGGGGTGCAAGATTTAGCACCCACCCAACGGTTCGCCGGGCGACCCAGTGCGGCGCAGATGACGCACCGCGGATCGGCTGTGCATGTTGCTGCACGATGGCCTGCTTCCCCACAACGGTAGCAAAGGCCGCTACGATCCTGGGTTTGTGAGCACTGAGTGCTCACAAGTCCTTCCAGGCACCGGAAGCATCGCAGCGGCCTTTGCCGCAGCAGTTCCGTATGTGCCGACACCCACCCGATGCGAATGTGTTTCGCGGTGGTCGCCTTCTTGATGGCCAGCAGTGGGCCGCGAACCCAACAGGTCCCCATCCCGGAGGAGTTGTGGCGGATCTCACCGACCCGTATTGCGTCCGCCTGGCAATCTCCAGCTTGCGCGACTGCCGCTGCAACCTCATCTGTAGTCGCAGAGTCGTCGAGGCCCATCACACGCATTTCTGCGGGCGGTTTTGACGGGCCTTGCCACCTTTGCCATATTCTCCGGGATGAATTCCAGGAGCTTCGACGTCAAGGCGTCGGCTTTTCCGCCGCTGTCGGCTCCAGGAATCTCCAGGATCCTACCGCCGGTGATAGCCTGGCGGAGCCTAAGAGCCTTTATACCTAGAGGGCGGAGGTCAAATAAAATCCTACGCCAACCTCAGCTGGTTTAATAAAAAACTCCATCATTACACAACTAATTGATACAATCCGACACCCATTCACTACAACTGCCGTATCGTGCGATCTCGCGATCCGTCACGTCAAAAGGCCGCCCTATCGTCAACCTCGGCCGCCTCTCTCGAGACGGTGCGGTACCCTCTGATGACACTTGGCACTCTACCCAGACTTCGGCGGCTTGGTTTAATAAAAAACTCCATCATTACACAACTAATTGATACAATCCGACACCTATTCACTACAACTGCCGTATCGTGCGATCTCGCGATCCGTCACGTCAAAAGGCACGATGACGTCAGCGATTCCCGGCAATTATCCGTAATGAGCCGATCCCGGTACGTGCCGGGATCGCCTCGGGTAATACGGGATTCGGCGCGCGACACTGCCCGAGTGGCCTATGCGCATTTGATTAGGGCGGCAAGTGATTCATGTTGGTACGTGATGGTTTTTTCCCGGTCCCTTGGGATTGTATCGGGATCGCGTGCTAACTGCGGCAGTATGGAGTATTTGCGATGTATACGGTTTAGTGTCGTCAATGAAATTAGTGATGTTGCTGTTTTAAATGTATCTTTATTATAGAATAGAATAGAAAATCATTTATTCAAATAAACTTAATTTAAGCACTTTTGAATAGTCATAACAATTTGTTTTTTATCTACCGCTCGTTCGGAAAGCTGTCTCATCACAAGAAGAACGAGCAAGAAACTTGTGTGTTGCTCTTTTAAATAATCCTTGTAAGTTTACATTTACAAGTCGAAACGTGTGAATACAAACTACCAACAAGCACTAATTTTTTGGGTCAAATATAATCATGCAATAAGATTAAATCAGTCGTAGTGATAAGAGCAGACCAGTCCCTACAAGCAGCACTCGTTCACGAGTATGACGGATGAGCCAGCCATCACTGCGCTCGACCATATTTTAGGGAGCCCATTGACCCGGCCCACCACGCCGCCACATATCTGGACATTTTAGTGAGCATGACTACTCATTCCACACGACCACGTCACAGCTACAAAAATTACTATATGGTAGTTACAGTATTCGCACTTTACATAAGGATGCATGCGGCAATCAATACAAAAGCCGCTACGCTATCATATATCAAGAAAGCAGTATGAAAATTATAATTATAACGTTGTCCGCAAATAAACTTATTCTTGCTATATATTGCTATCATCTATAAATTCATCTATCTTATAATAGGCTTTTTTACATAACATATTTAAAGAATGTAATATAAATTTATTTATTTAATTCTGGCTACAAATATAGCCCATAATATAAATACCTCATAGACTAACATACATGACGACGTATGCCGACCTCGGTGGACACACACCGCCTTACTTCCAATGGTCACGGGTTCGATTTCCCGCACGCTACAAACATTTGTATTCATTAGTATGATTGTTTTTGTCGGTCTGGGTGTTTTCTATGTATAATGTGTATGTATTTACGAAAAAAAATCTATGTATTTGTATCAGTTATATGTAGGGAAAAAATAATATAAAAAATTTTACCTTCATAAGCGTCTAAATGTCTGTTCTGTCTATCTGTCAATTTGTTCTTACTAGTCGTGAAATGGTTGGACCGATTTTGATGGTACTTTCACCCACAGATAGCTAATGTTATAAGGAGTAAGTAATTTACTGTTCTTCCAAAATTACGCGAGCGAAGTCGCGGGTAACAACTGGTATACATATATACCAAAAACATCACAGAATACACTGTGATTTTATAGAAACAGTGCCCGCGAATATTTTCAGATAAAGCGAATGAAGTCGCAGTATAAGCTAGTACGAACACATTTTCCTTAACTTGAAATATCTTAAGAACACATTATATGGAGTATAAACATATCCAGAATGATATGTTATTATTCTATTTGCGGTAGTTTCATATACCATTACTAAAAACATGTGACTGTACCGAGTTTTCCTTTTATTCGCAACCGATTTTTGCCGTTCGCAAAAATATCCGCGATCCTTCCCCCGGATACAAACTTTATTACACGCGAGAGCAACAAAAGGGCCCCCTATTTATATTTACAGATTCAAATATAATACGCCATAAGCCGGTACACGCGGAGAGCTCCTGCGAGATAAACGTTATCTACCACCTGTGGACGTTAAACATTGCATCGTATACATTGCTGTCTTTAAAACCAAGCTCTCAACTCTGTCTTGTTACAAAAAGATAAATCTGGTTTAGCACTAGTAATGAAGCATTGACCACAGTATTCCTTATTACAAAACGAAGTTTATCTCTAAACCGTGGTTTGTCTATGGTCTAAAATCAGTCCTGGTCAGCGCAGGACTCTTTTTTACATGGGGAAAGTCCCTTATGGAGACCCGCCCGTCTCGGGAGTTAGACGGACGGGTACTGTGAGACTTCTACTCACCAAAAACCTCACGATATTACTCCTCGCTGCCATAGTGCCAGGGTCACGGGATGGATCGAGCTGGCAATCGACCGCGACCCCAGCGACGGTTGCCCGCAAGCGGGCTCTCCTCAACGCGTGGGGGGAACTCTTCCCAGTTCCCCCGCCTCCTCCCACCGTGGGGAAGACGCACTGGAATACGGGATGCGCCTCTCCCCCATCTTGGCTCCTGTTATGTGGACGGCAGACTTGAACTCCAAAGACTGCCGCCCACACAGAGCTGCGCCCGCTCCGCACGTGTCTCTACAAGAGTAGAGTCATAGCAGGAGCGGGCCACGAACGCGACGCTTAACGGCCGGGATGGGTTCCACCTGGGCCCATTGTCTCAGCCTGCGTCGCCCACCTTCGCCGAACTATTCGCCGACATAGTAGCAATATCCCGAAGGAACTACTACAATCCCACCCAGGGCGTACCAAAAGAGCGTACCAAAAGGGCGTACCAGGGTGTGCTCGGTGGCCGAGCAATGGTTTGACCATTGCTCGGCCTCCGTTCCCCGCGTATCTTCCGTGGATGGGGAAATTCCAATGGTTGGAACATACGAGGACGTTGTCCGCCCCCCAAAATATGCAATCCTGCAATGCCTCTACTTAAACAGCGGTGTAACGGCAAAAAGTCAATCTCCATTTTTAAAAATAGTATTGTAAGTTGTTGTTTTTTAAAAATAGCATAACTAGTTAAAAATATATTAGCTAATTGTACAATAATAATAAAAATATATAAAAGATAAATATAATTTGTTATTTTATTCACTCTTTGTACGCTGACAGACATGAGTGACTGATTTCTGTATATTAACTATAGGGAATATATAATGAACGATTTAACTGTAGTACTAAGTAGTCCTCTGTTAGATCTGGATTCATAATAATGTTAGGTTTATTCCAAGTATTAACTTTGTGAATGGTTTAAACCTCGATCATTTAGACCACATTTCGTCCGAGTTTTAACAGATTTTTTGCAACAAGACCATACATGTTCTGCCGGCAATGTATATCTTCCACCTGTAGAAATTATAGGTTAAATCGTATACACTGCTGTTCCGGAACCAAGAGGTTTAAAACTCTACATGTAGCGTCGGTAATGTATACATTGCTAAATGCGAAACTCTTGATATCTCAATAAATATTCTGGGAATGAATCTGTGCCGATTTTTGCCACTGCTTTTATTTACATAGGAAACTAAATTACCTCTATCGGTACATATTCGGAGCAAAAGGCGGATTCTGAAAGCGTAGGTTTATAAGATGTAAATATAGTAGAAAAGAGTTCGAGGCGTTGGTACCAGATTACGTGGCATTATATCAATATTAACAGCCTCAGTGGTGTAACGGTTAAGCATGCTTTACTTCTGATGGTCGCGGGTTCGATTCCTCGCACTATGCAAGCGTTATGCTTCTCTAAGAGGGAAGGAGATTGTTGGTAATTGTTAGTATTTAGTCCCTTGCTAGCAATGTACCATGTCAGCTTGACTTCCACACGGTTCCCCTATCAAACTATAGTGATAAATTCCTGGTGAATTCACGATGTGCTAACTGACCTGATTTCATGCTCATCGTATCATCCTCCACTGGTGCCTCCAGCGTAACCAGTTGGCGCAGGCTGGTGCACTATTCCATTACCATCCATAAAAAAGGTTCTGAAATTGTACTCTCTGAGGCCAATGGCGAGTGGTGCGATGGTAAAAGGTAGCTGTTGTTAAGTGAATAAACATTTTAGTGCTTCTAGACTAAGACTTGTGGGTTTAGGTTGTTTTATATATTAGCCTTTATAATTTGTTTGTTTTGATAAATAAAATAACCTTCTATTATTTAAATTATTAACCGGGTCTTAACACGAATAATTTTATGGCAAATATAGGTATTTACCTCCCTCTCATAGAGAGATATATTTGCCATAAAATTATTCGTGTTAAGACCCGGTTAATAATTTAAATAATGTATATTAAACACGAAAGTTTAAAATTAACTAAATAACCATCTAGTCCCACGGTGAGCAGAGCTTGTGTTATGGGTACTAGACAACTGATATAAATACATAGACATATTAATTCCAATATTTTATTAATTTCCACCATATTAATTTCCAATCCGAAAAAAAAAAAAAGCTTAGGCTTTTTTTTTTCGGACTACTCTAATGCTGTTGGCCGTAGCTGGCCTTTACAGCTTCACCGGACGTTATGGGGCGAGTGCAGATGGCACTCCAAACCCGCGGAAGGACTTATGGAGCAGCTGAAGGCCAACTCCTGCCTGACGGATACGACTTTAGTCTGAGGGCACCACTAGGGGTTCGAACCTCGGCTCGGGCCGTCGTAATTTCGATCCCCGTTTGAATTGGACGAGGGATCGATCGGAGGGGCGCCCGGGGGCGCCGGTGTGGAGCGCCTGGGCGTGCGCAGGCGCCCGGTTGAATGCGCGATATTGAGTGTTTGAGGTCGTCGTCTTCGCCGGCGAGGACGGTGTCGTGTGTGTGTGTAAAAGTGTGGTCGGGGTGGAACGGGTGGGCCCGTGGGGAGGTTACCTGCCGTTATGGGGTCGTCGGGGTCAATGAGAACGTGCCTCGGGCGACGTTGTCGCGTATGTCGGATATTACTCCTCGGTGCGTAGTCGACCGCACTGACTATAAGCGGGTTAGGGTGGGATTGGGCAGAGTCGAAGTAGCGTCGAGACGCTTATCCTAAGTTTAATCTTTATATTATTATAAACGCAAAAGGCTGTGAGTATAGATGTTTGTTACTCTTTCACGCAAAAACTACTGAACGGATTTAATGAAACTTTACAATAATATAGCTTCTGCCTCAGAATAACACATAGGCTATATTTCATATTGCATTTTAAAGTGGGTGAAACCGCGGGTACTTCTAGTTATTTTATTACATATAACACGCCGAGTCTGACAAACAATCATATACACGAATATAAATATTTGTACCGTGCGAGGAATCGAACCCGCAATCATCGCAAGTAATATAGTACACTTCACAGAAATGATGTAACAATTGTGATGATACTCACGACTTTCTGCAATATAAACCATACGTAAAGGGGGAAGGTGATTGTTATCAATAGGAACTAGTAACTCCTATTGCTAACAATGCACCATGTTAGGTCGACCTCCACGTGGTTCTCCCTGGAAACCATCGTGATGAATTTGTCACGATGGGCTAACTGACCTGACCTCATGCTCATCTTATCATCCTCCAGTGGTGCCCCGCCAGCGTAAACCGTTAGCGCAGGCGGATGTACCATTCCATTATTGCTTGCTGCCCACCTTCATGAAAGAGGACTACTGGCCGAAAGGTGTGGTGTATCGGCGCTACCGTGGCAGATTGCCGTCTTCAGTGCCGTGATCATACAGACAATATTATTGTATTAGTTTTTAAATATTATATTATATGTATGTTAGTCTATAAGGTATTTATAATATGGGCCTAGTTGCCTGAAATAAATAAATAAATTATCATACACTAAAAAAAAACCATACGTAATCTAGTAAGGTGGGGATATATTACGGCGACCTTTTATGACGTTTCCACTTATATAACTCTATGTTATAGAGATATAAATATATAATGCAGGTAGTCATGAGCTTGACACGCGCGTATATTCATGTCGGGCTGTGGAGTTGTCTACATACTCAAAAGGTTTTTATAGAAAACGTGGCGACATCATATGACGTTTCCACTTATATAACTTTAGCTATAGCTTTTGCCTGCAGCTTTGTTAGTTCATAATTCATCCCTTTAGGGGTGGAATTTATCACAATCCTTTCTTAGGGGATGTTTACGTCATAGTAGCTTTATGCATGCCGATGTCTCAGCCCGATCGGTTTAAAATTGACAAAGTTTCATATAAACTTTCATCCCCTATTTTATACCCTTGGGGGTAGAATTAATCAAAATCCTTTCTTAGCGAATTCCTACGCCATAACATCTACCTGCATGCCAAATTTCAGCCCGATCCGTCCAGTGGTTTGGGTTGTGCGTTGATAGATCACTATGTCAGTCACCTTTCAGTTATATATATTTAGATGTTATGGAGATATAAATATATAATGCAGGTAGTCATGAACTTGACACGCGTATATTCATGTGGGGCTATGGAATTGTTATTGACTATATACTCAAACGGTCTTATTACAAAAAGATAAACCTGGTTTAGCACTAGTAATAAACCATTCACCAATGTATTCCTTATTACAAAATGAAGTTTATCTCTAAACCGTGATTCGTCTATGGTCTAAAGTTAGAACTGCGATACCCCTAGTTTAACAGTGGTCTAAATGCAAAAAGTAAAACTCCATTTTGAAAATTGTATTGTAAGTTGTTGTTTTTCGAAAAATATTTTAACAAAATAAAAAATATATTAACTAAATATATTTAAAGCTAATTTTACGATAATAAAAATATATAAAAGACGTTATTTGTTATTTTTTCACTCATTTGACTTTGAAATAGTCACCATTCGAATCGATCCAATAAAAATATCCCGCCGTTCCTTTTCTCCGTATAGGACTCCTACTTGTAATTTAAAACTGATTTTCAGCCTAATAGTACATTAACAAATATTATATATTAATGAAATAATTATAATGTAGACATAGCTAAATAGAAATAAATTTATGTTTAGTTTATACATTTTTATTTGAAGTAATATTATTTTTGATCTTTTCAGTTTTCTGGTAAAACGGAACGTAATTGTACGCTAACAGACATGAGTGACTGATTTCTGTATGGAATACATAATGAACGATTTAACTGTAGTACTAAGTAGTCCTCTGTTAGATCTGGATTCGTAATAATGTTAGGCTTATTCCAAGTATTAACTTTAGGAATGGTTAGTTAGTTAGTTAGATATAAATTACCAGGGAGATGTATAATTTTATGGCAAATAAAGGTATATACCTCTTTAGCGACATCTACTTCAATTTACGTAAACACATGCCACACAGAAAAAAATTGAAGAATTCGTTAACGATAATAATGTTTTTATAGAAAAACTTTAAATCCATAGTACTGACAATATTATCTGATTACACTAATAATGAGTGCGTAGAGATTTCTATGTTAATTATCGCATGCCTCTTTCTTGATATAATTACAGTAATTATGTATATAAAAAACATCTATTAAAAAGAGCACCAACAACAAGTTTCTTGCTCATTCTTCTTGTGACGAATCTGCATTCCGAATGAGTGGTAGAATCAAAATATGACTATTCAAAAGTGCTTGTAATGAGTTTATTTGAATAAAGATTATTTCTATTTCTATTTCTTCAAATTAAATATTAGCGTAAACAACAAATACGGAACGCTGCAATATAAACATTGAAAATATTCACAATACTTCATCCCCTGAACATGAAAGTAATGCGTTGACATACAATAATTGGAGACACTCAGTCAATATTAGAATGTTCAAGAAATCTAACCGAGAGATGCTGCCTCTTCATATTAAACAACTCGTCAAGCGGAGTGGCTGTAAACATAAAGCTATTTGTACCGATGGTAGCGAGTTGTTACCGTTTGTTAGTCCTACATTATCGGTGCGCGGCCTGTAATTGGTACACAGAGATACACCCCGCTAATGATCGCTTTTACAACTTGCGGATTCGTGTTAGGGTTCACATCGATATTGTCGAAAAATCTGATATTTTATATTAAAAGAAGGTAGTTTCATTATTACTCGGTATCGTTAAACTAGTTGCATATAACCCCCACTCATATCTTCTCAGTATAAAAGGGAGGGTTTTTGTAGGCCGCGGCACCCCTCCGATCGATCCCCCGTCCAATTCAAACGGGGATCGAAATTACGACGGCCCGAGCCGAGGTTCGAACCCCTAGTGGTGCCCTCAGACTAAAGTCCTATCCGTCAGGCAGGAGTTGGCCTTCAGCCGCTCCATAAGTCCTTCCGCGGGTTTGGAGTGCCATCTGTACTCGCCCCTAACGTCCGGTGAAGCTGTAAAGGCCAGTTACGGCCAACAGCATTAGAGTAGTCCGAAAAAAAAAAAACAAGGCCGCGGCATTCGGTCTTTGAGCACAGGATGTGCTGGATGTATTTTAATTGCTAAAGTGAATTGTGTTAGAGACATAGTTAAATTAATGTTATATAGTTGTTATTTTATTATAATACATACTTTTACTAGTACATAGAGTTGATATATCTAACATTCGTGACGATCTGTAGTCTTTTTTAGGACTACTGTAATGCTGTTAAAAAGCCGCAGCTGGTTAAAAAATATATTATATATTTATTTATATTAAATAGGCTTATCGGATACCTAACGGATCCACGGAGTAGTCCGAAAAATGTAGTCTTTTTTAGGACTACTGTATTGCTGTTGGCCGCAGCTGGTAAAAAAATATATTTATTTATATTAAATAAACTTATCGGATACCTAACGGATCCACGGAGTAGTCCGAAAAATTTAGTCTTTTCTAGGACTACTGTAATGCTGTTGGCCGCAGCTGGTTAAAAAAACTATATTTATTATATATATAAGCTTATCTGATACCTAACGGATCCACGGAGTAGTCCGAAAAAAAATATAACGTGATTGTTATATTTTTTTTTCGACAGCCTGAGCCGAGTTGGTCTTTACAGCTTCACCTGACGATAGCGGGCGAGTGCAGAGGCTCTCGTATCATGAGGAAGGATTTATGGAGCGACTAAAGATCAACTCCCGCCTAACGGATGCGACTTTAGTCTGTGGGCACCGATAGGGGTTCGAATACAGATGTGTCAACTCGAGTTGAATTCTGCCAACTCGAGTTGGAAGAATTCAACTGGTAAATGAATGAATCAAGTGAAAGAGCGAGAGCATGATTCTGTCGTCGAACCGACAATGACATGAAATTTTCTGGTCATTTCATATCATACAATTTTCACTCGTCATATATATTTAAATATTGATTTGATGTTATCATTTTTTTTTCGTATATTCGTCCGGTTATGTTACCATTAAAATGATTATGCGTTCCATAAGTCCTTCCGCGGCTTGGCTAAAGTGCCTCCTATAATTCGGTGAAGCTTTCAAAGCTTGCTGCGCCAAAAAATATTAAAGTTGTTCAAAAAATTAATAAAAAAAAAACAAAAAAATCTGTTTATTCGTGACTCGAGTTAACTCGACTTGAAATGCAGGTAACTCGAGTTACATTTTTTTTTTAATTTTCTTTTAAAAAAAAAGGTTAACTCGAGTCACGTATATTACGAGTTAGCACATCTCTAGGTTCGAACCTCGTATCAGGCCGTCGTAATTTTGATCCCCTTCTGAATTAAGCGGGACATATAGATGATATTTATTAAAATTATCAAAACACTTATACCGACTCACGCGGTAATCTTAACATCGAGATGTAGAAAAGTTAATAAAACTTATTAACGCCATCAATTGTAAAACTAAAAGTTAACAAATGCTATGTTCGATTGTACGATTTCGATTCAAAATTCAAAATATCTTTATTCATGTAGGTCTATTACAGACTGTTATGATATGTCAAATCTACCGTCAGTTCGGAATGATATCGAGATGAGAAGAACTGACAAGAAACTCAGCTCGTTCGATGCAATGTTTATGCAAAATTAAGTGTGAGTAATGAAAATCGGAGTCGTGTCGTGATATGTAAACAACCCTTTTTATGTGACTCCCCTTTTACAGCGCCTCGTTAAGACACATTCATGTTTGTGTAACGGATATTTTTGTGATATACAAACATCAAATATATCTATACATCCATACATATAAACAAAATTGGAGTGTCTGTTTGTAATATTGAAATAACCGTTTTTTACTACATGCATATGAATATAAATACGGTACATACACTAAAATGTCATTTTTTACGATTTTTGTCTGTCTAACTGTCTGTTAATTTGTTCCGGCTAATCTCTGAAATGTCTGGACGGATTTTGACGGGACTTTTATTGGCAGATATCTGATGTAATAAGGAGTAACTTAGGCTACTTTTATTTTAAGAAAAATTCTGTAATTTACTCATTTGTTAAATTCCACGCGGACGAAGTCGCGGGTACAGCTAGTATATATATATATATGTGCTTATTTACAAAACTGCCTCAGAGCTTATATTGTTGTTTTCGCTGTGTCAATTGAGTGATAACTTTGAGCCGTGATTACTTGCGTGGTTGCTTATATTTGATTGTATCAAAATGTAACGTTAATTTGTAAATGGAAAGCGACTTTGTTACAAAAGGAAATTATTATGTCTCAAATCCTGAATCGTTTGTTTTGTATTATAACTAGCGATTTGTCCCGGTTTCGCACGCGTTTGTTGTTGGAATCTGTTTATTTAAAAGAAAATACAGAACATGTTGCTCGGTGACAAAATGTAAAAATAAATCTTATTATGCCTATACTAGCTATTGCCCGCGGCTTCGCTCGCGTTAATTAATCCCCTTAGGGGTGGAATGTATCAAAATTCTTTCTTCGGAGATGCCTATGTCATAGTAGCTTTATAGATGCAAAGTCTCAGCCCGATCGGTTTAAAATTGACAAAGTTTTATATAAACTTTCATCCCCTATTTTATCCCTTTGGAGGTAGAATTAATCAAAATCCTTTCTTAGCGGATGCCTACGTCATAACATCTACCTGCATGCCAAATTTCAGTCCGATTCGTCTAATGGTTTGGGCTGTGCGTTGATAGATCACTATGTCAGTCACCTTTGAGTTATATATATATTTAGATCTACGTGACCTATCACGTAGCGTATATCCATTACAAAGAAATCTCATCTGAAATTGTAAAAAAGGTAATTTGTTTGCGTCTGTATACCTATTTTCTTTTCCTTACGTCCCCTCCACATCTATCTCTTTCCTTGCCAAGGAATCTGAAAGGGACAGAGTGTATCGCTCGAGCCCGATCGGCAAAACTCGGGTTGTCGTACACGTAGTCGCTCGGAGATCGTGGAATTGTAGCTATTATAGTTTTTCTTCCGCATTATAATTGGTATTTTGGACAATATATAGACTAATTTCTTTGATGTAGATAATATTTGTGTTTGTGAAGTGTCATAGTCTGCTGGTGCAGCATCGTACAAGAACGAGAGGACGGCCGGCCTCCGGGAAGACATCGAGTAATTCAGGTACCTTGCCTCCTTTCATCCTAAAAATCAAATATAAAGTCCACTTTCCACTTACCACTTTCATTTGCGCATTTAGACACCATAACCTGTCCCGTCTACATTACGCCACTAAGGAGCAGGACATTGTCGATTATATTCGTACCAAGAGTAACCTGACATTGAGAGTGACGCAGCTGAAGTCGAGTCACAACGCGAGTTTCAAAGCGTTTGTGGCCCTGGTCCCCACCGACTTGCTGCCCACCTTCATGAAAGAGGACTACTGGCCGAAAGGTGTGGTGTATCGGCGCTACCGTGCCAGATTGCCGTCTTCAGTGCCGTGATCACACAGACAATATAGTTGTATTGGTTTTTAAATATTATATTATATGTATGTTAGTCTATAAGGTATTTATAATATGGGCCTAGTTGCCTGAAATAAATGAATAAATAAATAAATAAATTACCATTACTATTTTAATAGAATTGATAGGAAGATCAAGTGTACCATTACAGACCCCAGTCTTTACGGAAAGACTTTATACCAAATTCTACTTACCCGGATCGTCGAATGTTCCCTTGGAAATGGCGGGCATAGAAGAGTCATAGGTCACACTGGAGATTTGGTTTCCACTATAGCCTTGACAACTTGATGAAACACTAGCTGATGAGATTCTTCTCACTCTTATAACGGAGCCCCTCAACCTCAAATTATTAACCTAGGACGATTCATACAGCATCATGTAGTCCCAAGCTAAGCTGAGTTTGTTTTATGGGTACTAGATAATTGGGATATATACATAGATACATTTTTTCAATAAATACATATATAATAGATATAAAAATTACCCAGACCGATCATACTCATGCATACAAATGAACTCGCGACCATCGGAGGTAATTCAGTATGCTGAACTGGTAGGCCACCGAAGCCGTCTAAGTAAGATGTCAGGTGATCAGCTGATTGCAGCTACGATTGGCTTATTACTATAAGTTACCAGTTTCTTGACTGGTCGTACTCGACCAGTCAAGAAACTGGTCAGTGATTGGTCACTTTAAATATAAAATACTTAATAAAGTGTGAAAGTGGAATAACATACATATTTACAAAATAATGATAACAAAACTGATATTAAAAAATAATACACTTTTTACAATTCCATTGATTGAGACGATGGTATCAATTATAGGAATCCAATCCTAAAAACTTCCCAATGGAAAGGAAACTTAGTTAATTTCACACTACGTAAACCCGGAAAGTAAAATACAAGAGTTACGTTTAAAAAACAATCCCCTAATCCTGGAGTTGGACAATTTCCGCTCAATTTCAACGTTTACTCAACACCATAGGACGCAGTTTAAACTTATTCTTTTAAATACTCACCAGACACTCTAGACCTATGTCTCTATTCAATTCCTCCCCGCGCAGTTGCCACTTCATTTAAAAACCGAAGGGAAGGGTAGCTCATCGTTGTATTGTCGGTATCTGCTCGGCCAGTTTCAGAAGATCTCTTTAAATATCCAACGGTATTCTGTAGGTTTCTAAGTTTCTTTGCAAAAGGAAGTCTGGGAGGGTCCTGATTTAATAGTCGGGTTTCGGTAACCGAGTCACGTACAATCGTTGCCTCTGTCCCGCGTGCTAGAATCGGGGTTTACGTTGATGTTTGGAGTACTGATGAAATAAATATAGATTTCTGATGTAAACACTGCTATATTGGCTGGAAACTGTTTTAAAGTGCTTTTTTTTAACGTGGATTTATAGTTATTATTATTATTGCGAGCAACGCAGGACCGATCGTCGTGGAGATCTTTGGGGGAGGCCTTTGTCCAGTAGTGGACGTCGTCCGGGCTGCGATGATGATTATTGCACATTGTGTTGGTTTTAGTATATTCATCTATATTTAACGTGTATGCAAATGTATATATGTATATATTAATTTATTCAATCTATATCTTACGTAGCACAGAGCTCGTAAGACAGATGGCCGTTGGGGCAGTAAAGTCCTCGAGTGGCGACCGCGGACCGGAAGCGTGGGAAGGCCTCCAGCAAGGTGGACCGACGATCTGGTCAAGATCGCTGGAAGGCATTGGATGCGAGCAGCGCAGGACCGATCGTAGTGGAGATCTTTGGGAGAGGCCTTTGTTCAGCAACGGACGTCCTCCGGACTGAGATGATGATAATATCTTACATATTCATATATGTATATAATAATTTTGTTTACTTGTATATTTATACAATTTATGTATATCTTGTATAGTTATTTATATTATATGTATTAGTAAATTTAAAACAGTTCTCGCTAACACCACACGTTTATAGTAGAAAGGACTAATACTCGTATTATAAATGCGAAAGTAACTCTGTCTGTCTGTTTCGCGTTCACGCCAAAACTACTGAACCGATATATACGAAATTTGGTACACAGATAATATAGATCCTGAGAAAGGACATAGGCTACTTTTTGAAGTGAAAAAAGGGTTGTAAGGGGTTGAAAATGGAGAAAGATTGTATGGAGATATCGTTATTTTAGAACCATGAAACTTATCTTTTGAGCTGTTGATTAAATATAAGTAACTGACACTTTTTTCTGTAACGTGTTTGGGTTAGATTGTGAAATATTTTTTGGCCTAGGTGACTATTTCACGCGGACGAAGTCGCGGGCACAGCTAGTGTGTGTTTTTATATATAAAGATATAGATTAACAAGATCGAGTGGACGAAGCTGTAAAAAATATATAATAAATGCTCCATCGAAATCCATTGTTCCACTGCATAATTTTAACTAATACCCACTCCACACCATCGCATATTTGCTACTGTTATTGAGCTTGAAAAATCGAGTGCAGTGTTTTTTTTAGAAAAAATTCAGTTAAACCAGACTGAGTGGTGTGTTATATGAAATATCGTTGTTTGAGCCGGGTCCGCCGGTACATATTTCCCGGCTAGTTGTCATCGCTTTTAGAACGAGCGATACGATTAGTAATAAAAAATAAAAAAAAATTCTAATATATATATATATAGTAGTTACCCAACCCAGCTTCGTACGAGTGTACATATAATGCTTCCTTTTGATCACTCTATCTATTAAAAAAAATCCGTTGCGTAGTTTTAAAGATTTAAGCATACATAGGGACACACAGCGACAGCGACTTTGTTTTATACTATATAATGATGTAGGTCTAATACAGACACTCATGATTTTTATTATTCTATTTACTTACTTGATATATTTCATTACACTTTTTTTTTTAATCAATCTGTCATCATTATATATTAATAGGTGATCTCGCAACTTCGTCTGCTTCACACTAACTTAACTATTATCATTACATTTCGCCCAATTTTCACAATTGTTAGAATTCACATCATTATTGTAGAAAAATCCGATATTTTATAAATATATTAAAAGAAGGTAATTTGTTTTTAGTACTAATGAAGTACCCAATGTAAGGATTATTACGAATATTGTAAATAGCGCCATCTAGTATATATAGACCAACCTACTACACTGACTTTGGTCTATAAATACGGAGGTCGGTAGTTGAATAATCCTCTTTCGGCGGCATTCAGTCGACAAACGCAGAGCGTGCCAGTTGTGTTTTGGATATTAAAGTGAATTGTATTAGCAATGGGTTTATCCCGGTCTTAGTTGGGCCTGGGGGGAAGCTGCAAGTAGTGAAGGTGAGTGTTAATGCATTCTAAAAGGGCCTCTTAAACCTACACCCGTGTCACAAGTCACGGGCGCTACTTGGGGTTCCCTTCCCGGCTTCAAAGCCTCAGTCGTCCATCATAATGAGTGCTTCTTACATAATATATTTTTAAATAATAGTCTATATCATTTTCTGATGTAAAAGCTATATTACTGTAAAGTTTCATCAAAATTCATTCAGTAGTTTTGCGTGAAACAGTAACAAATATCCATCAATTCATACTCACAAAATTTCTCGCTTTTAATATTAGTAAGACAGACTATGTTAATCTTTTTGTGATTACAAAGTGCGAAAATTTGATTATTTGCTAGTAAAAATATACTTTCACGGCTGTTATCGAGGTAGAGGTAGGCAGAGGCGTCGTCAACTGGTGGCGTAATAGGAACCAGTTGATACATCCACATTTCATAGGATGTATGACATTCAAAATGGAAGGGGAAAGTGATTAGCCTAATGAACCGACTGTCAGCAATGTACCTGTCAGGTTGACCTGTTGACCACGCAGTTCCAACTAGAAACTGTCGTGATAAGTTCCTGGTACATTTACCAGCCATGAGCTAACTGATCTGATCTCATACTCTTGTAATCGTCCACTAGTGCCCCGCCAGCGTGAACCGTTAGCACAGACGGGTGCATCATTCCAATACACTACCATTTATTGGATTATCTTAGTTTGTTATTGGTGCTTCCACCATTGTAAAGTTAGTTAGGATTATATGCTAAAAAAATGGGAATACATTACCTGAAAACTTTTACACAGTCGCCATGTTCTTGTTGTTATTTCCGTAGACAAAATACATAAGGAAATAAAGGAATTTAATAATAATAATCTCAGGAAAATTCACACAGCGCCATCTAGACCCAAGTTAAGCTAGCTAAAGCTTGTGTTATGGGTACTAGATAACTGATACAAATACATAGATATATATTTTTTTGTAAATACATAGAAAACACCGAGACTGATACAGACAATCGTGCACATTAGTGTCGTGCGAGGAATCGAACCCGCGAACATCGAAAGTAAAGTGCTAAACCACTAGATCACCGAGGCCGTCGAAAATTACATAGGATTTACAGTTTAGTCTTTTTACGACTTATGATGTAAGAGCGAATCGTAACGATATCGTGTCAATCGGTCGTGTCTTCGATAAAGGAGCGTATTGAAACACACTTATCTAGGATTGGTAGCGATATACCGGAAATAGTGAGGGATAGGCATTTTTATATCCTCCCTGAATTATGAGGATATCCTGTGGCTGCAGTGTATCTTTAGGACGATTTTCAGTGCTAAGCTAATGCATATTGATGTCGCTCTCACACCATCAATTGCAATACTTTTTACTTTTATTAACTGTTGAAACTCTTGGTTAATAAATAGGTAGGTTGTATTATTTACGCTATGGATTTAAGCTAAGTTTGGGCACGAATATTTAAAGAACAATGTAAAAATAACAATAATCTCAGGGCAATACACACAGCGCCATCTAGACCCAGGTTAAACTAGCAAAGCTTGTGTTGTGGGTACTAGACAACTGATACAAATACATAGATATATATTTTTTGTAAATACATGCATAGAAAGTACGGAGACCGATACAGACAATCATACTCATGAATGTACATATTAGTGCCGTGCGAGGAATCGAACCCGCGGACATCGGAAGTAAAGCGGTATGCTCAACCGCTAGATCATCGAGGCCATCAAAATACACATAGGATTCATTTATATTTCAGTTAAGGCATATTGGTCACTCGCGCTCACACCATCAATTGCAATACTTTTTACTTTTATTAAAAGTTGAAATTCTGATATATCACTAATAGTTATGCCACATTGTTGGGTTGACTGGTAGAGATCTCTTTTAGAGATAAGTCCAAATAAGACAAATAAATATATTACCATTATTTACGCTATTGTCGTATTTTCTCAGCTTTTGCTGGTTTATTATTATTATATTACTAGCTTTTGTCCGCGGCTATGCTCGCGTTAATTTATCCCCTTAGGGGTGGAATTTATCAAAATCCTTTCTTAGCGGATGCCTACGTCATAACATGTACCTGCATGCCAAATTTCAGCCCGATCCGTCCAGTGGTTTTGGCTGTGCGTTGATAGATCACTACGTCAGTCACCTTTGAGTTATATATATTTAGATTATTATTTATATACATATGAAAAAACAGTTTAACTATAAAAGTAATTAATTAGATTGATTTATTAATTGATAAAGTATTTGTTTTTGATTACTTTATATTCAAAAACAAGGTCTTTTATGGGAATAAGTATAAAAATTTACAATAAGATACCAAAGGATATATTGGAATTACCCTTAAATAAATTCAAAACAACTGTTAAATCATATTTACTGAGCAAGGCCTATTACTCACTAAACGATTACTTGAATGACGAGCGTGGATGGCAATAGTTTTCATGTTCGGGATTTTCATTTAATGTTAGACATAGACACCTATATGTATATATATACCTATGCATTGTAAATAAACTGGATTTAAAAAAAAAGTAATTAAATTGAGTTTCTTGCCAGTTCTTCTCAATTGGATCTATATACCGAACTAGACGGTAGGGAAAAAAAATATAATGTAAAAACTTGACGTTCATAAGCGGCTAAAATGTCCTACATGAATAAATGATTTTTGACTTTGAATTTGAATTTGAATTATTAATAATAACTAGTTAAAAAGTATAATTTTAGGATCTGTTTTGTAAATGTCAAATATTTTAGAATACACTACAGGGAGTGGAATATACAGGGTGTTTTAACAATGAACCTCTATGTACCCCATAACAAGACAATACTAGTATTAAAGAACCCCAATTTTTGATGGAAAATAATATGAATCCCCTATATTCCTTTAATCTAAGCGTTTCAAGTACAAACCTGCAATCCCCAGCACAAAAGTTGCCTCAAATTAATTTGAGAGCAGGGGCGGATTTACCCGGAGTTGCAAGGGGTGCGGTGCACTAGGGCGCTTAATATGGAACGCTGAAAGAAAAAAAATATGTATTCAACTAGAAACTCTCTCCAATTGTAATTCAAAAATCATTAATTCATGTAAGACATTTTAGCCGCTTATGATCATCAAGTGTTTTGTAATTCAAATTTTTTTCCCTATCGTCCAGTTAGATACAGATTCAAATGAAGAACTAACAAGAACCTCAATTGCATTTCTTTTTTTTCAAAGCCCGTTTATTTACATTTTATGTTTGTACGTGTATGTCTAATATTAAATGAAAGTCCTGTGAATTAACAACTATTGCCATGCATATTTGTTATTTCCTTATATACTCGAAGCTTTCTTAGTGTCCTTTGTTTCGTGTTCCTTTTCTTCTCGTCACATCTAAAATTTTAAAATATATAAATAATATCTAATGTCAACATTGTTAACCATAAACTCCTCCGGTCAATTCCCTGTTCAATTCAAACGGGGATCGAAATTTCGACGACCTAAGCCGAGGTTTCAACCCCTAGCGGTACCCTCAGACTAAGGTCGTTGCCGTCAGGCAGGAGTTGGCCTTAAATCGTTCCGTAAGTCCTTCCTCGAGTCCCATCTACACTCGCCTCTTAACAACAACCAAATATTCCCAACCAGTTTTAAAAATATAATGAATACATATTTCAAATATGCATGCCTCTAAATTTGGGGCATTTATATACATAGTTTAGGCTATAACAAAGTTACCTGGATGACTTACTATTAATTAACTGTTTTCTGCAGACAGCCTTATTCCGTTTCAAATACATTTAATTTAATTTAATTAAACTTTTATCGAAAGATTATTGTACTGACTACTGAATTTGGAAAGGCCTGATCTATTCTACGCCCCCATCGGATAACCTCAAGCCGACCCTGCATTCTCGGCCTCGAATATTCGTCGATTCTTTATGAATGACATAACAATACCTTGTGAGGATTGACGCTGAGCAAAGGTCCTTTGATGTGACCAATTGTCCCGGACAGCCTATTTCCAAATTCGTTTCTGGAGAAACAAACGAGCCGTTTCTTTGTGTTTTGCAACCTGTCACTGACGTTTTCTGATTCCTGTTTGATTTTAATTAAATTCTTCATATTGAAACAGTGTATTGAATGTAATGTATTCAATTTTATCTGGAAAACGTAATTTGATTTGTCGTAATACTAATATTTGGTACTGGTTGTTACTGATTTCCTTTATTTACTCTTCTTTGTCGATTCCTCAGGACTAAGGGTCGTAACCACCAGTAATACTTCTTCCAACTGAATCTCTCCAGGCATTTCTATCTTGTGCTAATTGTACTGCGGAATATATATTTCATTTGATGGCATCTCGTACAGGATCAGTCCACCGCGCAGGTGCCACTGCTCCTTCTTCCGTCCACGAGCCTACAATTATATATTTTTCAAAATAATCTGGTTTCCGTCGGGCCACTTGGCGGAAATATATGTATTTATTTGCAGTAGCCATAAATGTGGTAAAATATTGTAGGTTTGCTTTAATAGTGTCTTCACATTTAGTCACCACTGACGTGCTATCAATTATAACAGTCTAAACATGTCAAATAATATCTATCACATATTACTTATTGTTACTCACATACACTATCTATAATATATAAAGTCTATAAAAATAGTAGCCTAACTTACTCCTTGTAATAGTGAAAGTCCCGTAAAAATAGGTCCTGCCGTTTAGGATTTGGCAAGAAGAAACAGACAAATGGAGTGAAGGATAAGATGAGCATGAGGTCAGGTCGCTCAGCTCGACGTTAAATCATCACGAATTTATGATGATGGTTTCCAAGGAGATCCGTATGGAGGTCAACCTGAGATGGTACATTGTTAACAATGGAGATATCAGTCCACAATACTAAACTTCCCTTCCGCCCTTTTTATGAAATTAGTATAGTTAAATAAAAAACAAATCTTTACTCTATGCTATTAGTTTAGTTAATTAATATAAAAATTGGCGGGTAGGTAGCCAAGTGTAGTAGCACGAGATTCGGACGGTACTCCGGTCTCGCCATAGAGTAATTGAATTACAGCAGCGCTCGGTTTAATGCGATTAAAATCTGCAACGGGGCGCGGATTGGATTGCTAGGTTTGAGTTACTGTCTGTGTTGCCAACTATGAATCTACAAACCTCCTTTTGTTTACTTGGGGAAAATTCTTATGAAGACTGCCGTCTGGCAGTACCTCTCCTGGAAGCTCTCCTGGCTTGGCTAGTTACCTGCTAAAAATCCCAATGTACCCCTCTTATTGTTTACTTGGGGAAAGTCCTTATGAAGACTAGCTCCCAAGGGAGGTACACGGTTACCATCGGACTCTTACCGGCTAAAAAGATCAAGGTGTTCTTTCTCTAAACATTTCCTTACCAGTGTGCTGGTCCTTTGCAGATCTCTTTTTATTTTTGTAGACTTCTTCTCATCTCCCGACACGCCACGACGATATGGCAACCACCTCATGCCTGCCGCCCCTGGTTATGGCGTAGGGAGAGGATCTAGAGCCAACAGTAAATGCCCTCCTCTTTTAAGTTAGGGAAAATTCTAATGAAGACCTAAACTTATTACTGTCAACCCCTATATTTTAAAAGCAATAACTGATTGATGCATATGTTAAAATAACGTTGGACGAGTTAGTTTTTTACATACAACATGTATATTTATTTTTATTAAAAATATATTCGGAAGTAAAATAATTCATTCATATTATTTAGTTAAGGGAGAGAGTAATAAACATTCTAAGATAATATTTATATCGGTAAGTAATCACATAAATTTCTGAATGAGTTAAATAATATGTTTTATTATCCTTATTATGTTGGTTTTAACCCTATAAAAAATTACCAGAAATCCAATTTATTTACCAGATCCAGTGGAAAAATCAGCGAGGTGGCAACACTGGTTACTGTAACAGTGTGTGCCTCGTTTAACTATTTTTGCAGTTTGCAGACTGGTTTTATGGGCGGACCCGAGTGGATCTATATATAGCATCATTACAGAGATTTTGAGTTATAAATCTTATATTTAGAGTGTTGAATTTTATTTGAACTGTATCTCGAAATATAGAATCTTATAAAGCATCACGATATTGTGTTAAAATATCTCTAGAATGTAAAATTTTATTAAGAGTAGAATAGAATAGAATAGAAATCATTTATTCAAATAAACTTACATTGAAGCGCTTTTGAATAGTCATCACATTTTTTTAATCTACCGCTCATTCGGAAAGCTGTCTCATCACAAGAAGAACGAGTAAGAAACTTGCGTGTTGCTCTTTTAAATAATTTTATTCTTACTTTACATTTTTAAGTTTAAGTGTGTGAATACAAACTACCAATTAGCACTAATTCAATTAAATACTCAAATAGAAAAAATATTGAATATACAACCAACTGGTTAAATAATTAATAAGAGGAAATCAGTTATAGTGATTAGATATCTAAACGCGAAAGTTTGTGAGTATGGATGGCTGTTTGTTACTATTTCAAGCAAAAACTACTGAACGGATTTTGATGAAACTTTACAGTAATATAGCTTTTAAATGAGGATAATATATAGGCTATGATTTAAAAGGATATTATTCTGGGGCTGCGTTGAAGCAGAGGAAACGGCTGCTCACATAATCCTGGAGTGCGTAACAGTGGCCACATAATGTTATCAAATCCTCGGAACAGTGAGGTCACTCTGTGTCCGCTTTTGGGAGAAACTTGGCTAGCTACTCTAGTAGTCTCAGCCGTTGTGCGTGTAGAGACTATATCTAAATATATATAACTCAAAGGTGACTGACATAGTGATCTATCAACGCACAGCCCAAACCACTGGACAGATCGGGCTGAAATTTGGCATGCAGGTAGATGATATGGATATAAGGATTTTGATTAATTCTACCCCAAGGGGATAAAATAGGAGATGAAAGTTCGTATGAAACTTTGTCAATTTTAAACCGATCGGGCTGAGACTTTGCATGCATAAAGTTACTATGACGTAGACATCCCCTAAGAAAGGATTTTGATAAATTCCACCCCTAAGCGGATAAATTAACGCGAGCGAAGCCGCGGGCAAAAGCTAGTCATATATAAGCTTAAGAATTATCATACTAATTAACTATAATAAACATACATTACATATGGTTTCATGACATATCTTCAGACAGTGGTTTGGCTGAATATTGCTACGGGAATTTCGAGTGTTCATGCAAGGATCTCTTTAAGGAAAATTTGGTTTGACATCTTCTGAGGCCAACAGGAAGTGCTACTCTTCTGACACGCACAATGGCCGAGATGGGAAGCTGATTGCGGAAAATAGAGGGCAATTCACAGTATATTATATTACAAGGATATTATGCAAATTGGGCGAAATATAATGAAATGTTGCAGACGAAGATGCGTGGGTCAGCTAGTAAATAAATAAGAATGGGGTATATATCTAGTCCCAAACTGTGTTATGGGTACTAAACGGTGATCGCGGGTTCGATTTCTCACGCAGTACAAACAGTCTGTGTGTATTCTATGATAGATACATTTTTTTCTAGTACCTATAACACAAGTTCTCCTTAGCTTGGGACTAGATGGCGCTGTGTGAGTTGTCCTGACATATTATTATTTTACGGCTTCGGTGGTCTAGTGGTTTAGTACACTATTTTACTTCCGAAGGTCGCGGGTTCGATTCCTCGCACGGTGCAAACATTTGTATTTATGAATATGTTTGTTTGTATCGGTCTGGATATTTTCTATGTATATTATGTAGTATTCAGAACAAAAATGTAATTATATCAGTTGTCTGGTACCTATGACACAAGCGCTGCTGACCGAGGGACTAGATGGCGCTGTGTTAATTATTGAGGGTTATTTATTTATTTATTATTGTATACTTGTATCTAATAATAAAAAAATTGTGATTGGTGCCGTGTCGTCGGCCATAGTACCCGTCAACACACTGTTATTAAATGGTATGAATAAAAATATCGTGCCCCAACGTGAAATAACTAACGGTGAACGATAGAGGGGTTGATCAGGTACACAAGCACTGAAAGATATAATATTCTTTACTATATTTTTTTTTTTTTATATTTAAATACATTTTTCCACAGACATATTCGTCCGTGCCTTTTTTAATTTACTTTAATATTATAATATTTATTTAATTTCCATTTTTGTACAACTCCAGCCGAGATGTTTACATGTTGATTCTTTACTATATTACACACATTTTTATACACATACAGTACGTACATATGGATGACTTTATGCATTATATTGTAACGTGATTTACTAATTGTACTTACCCTTACCTGTTCTTTATCTTTGGTTCTGACCTGTTTAAATGTTTAAGTGTGTAACTGTATTGTTTTATGTAACCAATTTATATATAACTTTAATATTAAAGATAAATTCATGAGGTATCTGTTATTGGCTTTACTAACTAAGTAATACTATATATTATCTGTAAATTGTATAAGCTGTTGATTACCTAAAATAAATAAATAAATAAATATTATGCTAATCCGCATCCGAGATCCGCAGAAGAACCAGAGTGACCGACATAGCCCGAAGAATTGCGACACTGAAGTGGCAATGGGCAGGGCACTTAGCATCGTCATCATCAGAGCTTAGTTTCTTGTCAGTTCTTCTCATCTCGAAATGACGGTAGATTTAAGATGATAAGAGTCTGTAATAGACCTACATGAATACAGATGTTTTAATTTTGATTTTTTTATGGAACAGATGAAGGCCAACTCCTGCCTAAAAGCCCCGTTTCAACCAAACTTTTAGACTAGAATACAAAATTATTCAATTATGTATATTTACATTGAAGCACTTTTTCTTTAAGTCCTTTATTTATCCAAAAAAATATAGTTTTTTTTTAAAATTAGGTTGACCATCAGGAAGTCAGTTTTTGCATTTCAGACACAAAAAAATAACGATTACTATATTACGTGATATTGACGTAGCTTTAGGATAGCATATAGCGTCGCATCTGCGGTGTGCAGCTCACCTAAACATAATTTGAGTTTCTTCCACATCGGTGCGAGCGCGTAATGGTAATTGCTTGGGTGTGGCCAGGAAAACACAGTTTACGTACACATAGACCTTACGTTTATATCTACGCATGTAGAGTAGGCACGCGCAGAGACCGCAAGGTTATTAACCTTCATAAATGTGATGAGAGTGAGTCGAGAGTTATGATGTCTTCGTAATTATAACGTAAATCTTAGAATTACTTTGAATGTACATATACGAATAATTAAAAAAAATATTTTAGAAGAGCGCAAGTTTTGTTATTAATTTGCATTTTATTTATTAAAGAGTTTATTATTTATTTATTATCATTTTATGGTCGCTATTTAGGGCCTCATAAATGAACTCAGTCACTCAGATGGCAATGGTGAGGGCTATGCTTGGAGTTTCTCTGCGTGATCGTATTAGAAATGAGGAGATCTGCAGAAGAACCAGAGTGACCGACATAGCCCGAAGAATTGTGAAACTAAAGTGGCAATGGACAGATGATACAGTTCATAGGACAGATGGCCGTTGGGGCAATAAAGGCCCCTAGTGACGACCGTGGACCGGAAGACGCAGCGTGGGAAGTTGGATGCGAGCATCGCAGAACCGATCGTCGTCGAGATCTTTGCGGGAGCCCTTTCTTCAACGGTGGACGTCTTCCAGGCTGAAATGATGCCGATGATGATGATGATGATGATGACGATGATGATGATGATGACGATGATGATGATGATGATGATGATGATGAATTTTATTTTTAAATCTCTTTAATCTAAAATATATTTTCTAATTCATAATTACTCTGTGATTCGTTTCACGCGCCAAAGAGAGCTCCTATATAATTATCACTAATTCAGTAATGTCGAATATCTGTCAATCTGTATGTCACTCGCCTAGTAAAAAATTACACGCTATGGGCGTGGCTCGCTCACTAATTTCTTTGGCGTTTCGTATGGAAATAGCTTTTATAGCTTCTGGAAGTCCTTGGGTTGTTACTTATTATGCTATGATGAATTTATTACGTCTTGTTTCATGCAGGTATAATAATTTACATAATACTAACTGATGATGTGAGAACATTACGTTGATGATGATGGGAATTAGAATATGGAGTAGTTTGTTGATTAAAAAAAATTTAACATGATTTTTAAAAAAAATGTGTTTACTACAATCAAATTGAACTGTGTGTTTGTTACCTTTTCTGAATAAATAGCTAAATTATCATCATCTGCTTCTTCCTTATCCCATTTATTTGTGGTCGGCGTAATATGTTTTTCGCTTCCATTCATCCCTGTTCGCAGTCATCGCGTTATTTACTTCATTTCTTACCATGTCATCTTTCACACAGTCCATCCATCTCTTTTTCGGCCTTCCTCTGCCCTTATAACCATCCACATTCATATGTAACACCTTTCTTAAAATATTATCCTCGTTCCTACGCATTACATGTCCATACCATGATAGACGATTACTCTTCAACCTCTCTGACACCGGCGCCACTTTCATACTTCCTCTAATGTATTCATTCTTTATCTTATAAATAGCTAAATTATATATGCCAAAAATTAGTAATAAGAGAAATTAATTATTCTTTATTGTACACACACAGTAAATAAAATTATAACAATAAATGTAATGTACAAGGGCGAGCTTATATCTAAAAAGAGATTTCTTCCAACAGACCTAGAAAATGTTATAGGATAGTGTTTTAAATAGAATAAATAATGATATTAACTGTAAGTATCAATAGACATACATAAATATATGAATATATAGACATACATAAATGGTAAATTATTACATCAGTTAAAAAAAAAAAAAAGAAACCGTTGAACAGATCTTAATTAACAAGAATTAGTAATCCGAGTAGTAAATATGCTTATTGAAAAAAAAATATAACTCCAATAAAAGAACCATACCGCGGTAAAATATCTTTATGTAAAAATGTATATGTAAAACTATCTGTTTGTAACTTCAGAACTAAACGACTAGAATGACATTACTGTGTGTTTATATGTATATATGTATTTTTCAATAACCCCAGACAATTCATGGAGCACCATCTAGTTCCAGGCTAAGCATAGCTCGTCATGATATATATTAAATAACCCTGGACAATTAACACAGCGCCATCTAGTTCTACGGTAAACTTGTGTCATACAACTGATATAAAGGCATTTTTTTGTAAATACATACATAATATACTAGCTTTTGCCCGCGGCTTCACTCGCGTTAATTTACCTCCTTAGGGATGGAATTTATTAAAATCCTTTCTTAGGGGATACCTACGTCATAGTAGCTTTATGCATGCAAAGTCTCAGCCGGATCGGTTTACAATTGACAAAGTTTCATACAAACTTTCATGCCCTATTTTATCCCCTTGGGAGTAGAATTAATCATACTACTAATACTTTCTTAGCGGATGCCTACGTCATAACATCTACCTGCATGCAAAATTTTAGCCCGATCCGTCCAGTGGTTTGGGCTGTGCGTTAATAGATCACTATGTCAGTCACCTTTGAGTTATATATATATTTAGATATAGAAAACACCCTAACCAATACAAACAATCATACTTATGAATACAAATGTTTGTTGTACGAGACATCGAACCCGCGACCATCGTAAGTAACTGCTAGACCATAGAGGCCGTCAATTAGACAAGTCATTACAATGAACCCATCATATCTTCGACTCACGTATATGAATGTCCTACAGTGACCAAACTTCTTCAATCATCAGTGGACAGTTTCTTTGTTTGTATATTACAATTTTCGATGTTTGACAATTGACGGGCTCAGTGGTCCAGCGGTTTAGCACACCGCTTTAATTCCGATGGTCGCGGGTTCTATTCCATTTGTATCGGTCTAGGTGTTTTCTATATATATATTATGTATGTATTAATAAAGAAAGAATATTTAAGTATTTACATCAGTTATCTAGTACCCATAACAGAATCTTTACCGTGGGAATAGATAGCGCTGTGTAGAATGTTCAGGGTTATTTATTTATTTATTTATCAGTTGTCTAATTCCCATGATATAAGCTCTGCTTAGCTTGACCAGATCGTCGGTCCACCGTGCTGGGTCTTCCCACGCTGCGTCTTCCGGTCCGTGGTCGCCACTCGAGGACTTTACTGCCCCAACGGCTATCTGTCCTGCGAGCTAAGTGCCCTGCCCATTGCCACTTCAGTGTCGCAATTCTTCGGGCTATGTCGGTCACTCTGGTTCTTCTGCGGATCTCCTCATTTTTGAATCGATGACCCAGAGTAACTCCGAGCATAGCCCTCTCCATTGCCCTCTGAGTGACTCTGAGCTTGTTCATGAGGCCCATAGTTAGCGACCACGTCTCTGTGCCGTAAGTCCTCACTGGCAACACACATAGGTCGTAGACCTTCGTCTTGAGACACTGCAGAAGTTTGGACGAAAAGATAGAGCTTTCCGAACGCTGCCCTTAATTTTATTTATTTGTATAAGAAAGAAAGAAATAATAGTTTATTCAAATAAACTCATTACAAGCACTTTTGAATAGTCATATTTTGATTCTACCACTCATTCGGAATGCAGAATCATCACAAGGAGAATGAGCAAGAAACGTGTGTGTTGCTCTTTTTAATAGATGTTTTTTTATATAAAAAATTACAGTATAACAAGTAAGAGGCATGCGATAATCAACATAGAAATCGCTACGCACTCATTATTAGTGTAATCAGATAATATTGTCAGTGCTATGGATTTAAAGTTTTTCTATAAAAACATTATTATCGTTAACGAATTCTTCAATTCGATATAGATTTAATGAGACTATTTGGAATATTAGAAAGCATGGTGATACTATTTTTGCTTTAAAAATACAGCAATCTGTCGATACATAATGTTATTGTGGGAGTTACAATATTTTACCATAATATTCGAGTAATGTGTTTTTAATTGACCCATGTAATTAAGACTTAACCGACTTTAAATTGGGTTCGTTAATTATAGGAGTGTTTTATGATAGTTTACAGTATGTTAAATATTCTGAGAGTATAGTTAGCAGGTAACGCTGTTGTACAGACAACGTATTGTTGAAACTTGATAACTAGTTGTCTAATAGCTTAATACTGCCTCACGGACTGATCGCAGGTTATATTTAGTAATAAAAATTTACAATAAAACACCAAAGGATGTATTATAATTACCCTTAAATAAATTCAAAACATCTGTTAAATCATATTTACAGAGCAAAGCTTATTACTCACAAAACGAATAAATTCAAAACATCTGTTAAATCATATTTACTAAGCAAGGCCTATTACTCACTAAACGATTACTTGAATGACGAGCGTGCATGGCAATAGTTGATCATGCGCGGGATTTTCATTTAATGTTAGATATAGACACCTATATAAAGAAATATACATTGTAAATAAACTGGCTTAAAAAAAAGTAATTCAATTGAGTTTCTTGCCAGTTCTTCTCAATTAAATCTATATACCGAAATGGATGGTAGGGAAAAAAATAAAATTATAATGTAAAAACTTGACGTTGATAAGCGGCTATAATGTCCTACATGAATAAATGATTTTGAACTTGAATTTGAATAATTAATGAAAATAATAGAGAATTAAAATCGCTATTAAAAAATTGGGGTTCATTATAGAAGGGTGAAAATTTAGGGTTGTATATGTTTTTCAATTCTAAATAATAATAAAATGAAAATAAAATATGTCGAAAAAATAAAATTATATACTTAGGGATGGATATCTCTTACCACTTAGGGGTATGAAAAATAGATAGTAGCTGATTCTCAAACCTACTGAATATGCATATAAATTTTTATAAAAATCGATCAAGCCGATTGGGAGGAGTATGGTAACTAACAGTGTGATATAAGATTTTTATATACAAGATTTAGTTATTAACCTACAAATTAGAATACCGAAATACCTTAAAATAGATAATACTAGTCAACGCTGTACTTAATATTTTGCGAACATCCTGCATTCATTAGTTCTGCTCATTACCTCGGTGTAACACCGTAATGATACTCCATAAATCACTCCACACCGCACTATAACTTGATTTACTATTCCATGGTGTATAAATCAATCGTTACTCCTAATTACTGAATAGAAGACGCATTGTAGCGAAAACTATACTAGTTATGGATACCGAATTTACGTGTGTACAGAAGACTGTTCGGGTTACGAACACTGATTAGACTATTTGCTTTTGCAATAACATATGTTTATAGTCACTATTCTCCCAAATTTGAATTTAAAAATAATACTGTATTATTATACAGTCTATCATGGTATGGACATGTAATGTGTAGGAACGAGGATAATATTTTAAGAAAGGTGTTACATATTAATGTGGATGGTTATAAGGGCAGAGGAAGGCCGAAAAAGAGATGGATGGACTGTGTGAAAGATGATATGGTAAGAAAGGGAGTGAATAACGAGATGACTGCGAACAGGGATGAATGGAAGCGAAAAACATATTACGCCGACCACAAATAAATGGGATAATGAAGAAGCAGATGGTAATGACTGTATTATTAAAGAATATGAGCTGAGTTTCTTGTCAGTTCTTCTCATCTCGAAATCATTCCGAACTGACGGTAGATTTGACACATCATAAGAGTCTGTAATAGACCTACATGAATAAAGATGTTTTGAATCTGAACTATTAATGAATGACTTGACATATGTAACGGCATCCGAGATAGACTTTGTTACTTGAATACAAGAAATAAATAGATAATCCTTACTTAATTACTTAATATTATAAATACTAAAGTAACTCTATCTGTCTGTCTGTCTGTTTCACTTTCGCTCCAGAATTATTTAACCAATTTAAATGAAATTTTGCAGATAGATAGCTTAGTCCTGGACTTACTTTTTAATGCGAAAAAGGTGTTGTTAGGAGTTGAAAGGGGTGAAAAAAAAGGTTGAAATGGAGAGATATTTGCCTCGTCATATTTAATGCTAGAATCTTTAAAACAAATTTTTTTGGCTTTATTTATATTAAATTAATAAATTAATATAAATAAAGAAATATACATTAGTATTTTATATTATTCTTACTGCTTACTAATATTATAAACAGAAAAGTTTGTGAATATTCAATGGATGAATGTTTGTTAATCTTTCACGCAAAAACTACTGAACGGATTTTGATGAAATTTTACAGTAACATATCGTAATATCACATAGGCTACAATTTTATGCGAGTGAACCCGCTGGCACAGCTAGTACAATATAAATATATTTAAACACTATTTACTAAATTCTCTCCTTTTTCGTTTAGAAATTTTAATATTAAAATAACGTTAAATTTACACTATTCTTGTATTTTGGTTGCTATATCGTTACCGCGCTGGATAGTGCCTAGTGCTCTAGATCACATTGTGTATCATCATAAACATTATTAGGCACTAGTCTCCCTAATTTGCTTACATATTTTACAGCCGTGTGTAGACTCTTTAAAACACTATTAGGTACTAGTCTCCCTGATTTACCTACATATTGCACAGCCATGTGTAGATGCTTTAAGACATTATTAAAATCTGCCCGCTCAGAGGTTGCATTTCTGACAGGTCGGGATCGAATGGGCGACATAACTTTGAACTGACGTACGTACATAGCTTTTAAAAGTCAAACTACATCAAACTTCGCTGTTTCAAGGTTATTTGGTCACATTACTACAAAAACAAACAGTTGACATAACAATGAAGCAATGCAGTTTGATGTGGTTTGACTTTTAAAAACTATTGCTTTTAGAATTTTGAATAGCCCAAAATTAATACGTTCATTGTGACTGTCACTTGGAATAATTATTTTTAATGTTACCATTCCTAAAAAGGCAAATAAAGGATATTTAAAATTTTGCCGTAAATTGTACGTCAGTTCAAGGTTACATCACCCATTCGATCCCGACCTGTCCGTAACGCAAACTCTCAGCGGACTGTAGGTACTAGACTCTCTGGTTTGCCTGCTCATTGCCCACCCGTGTGTAGATGCTTTAAGACGGCTACCAACACTGCAGCACTCGTAAACATAGACGGAGTCTCAAGTAATTATTAGTACGGCGTGCAGTCACCGCAGATGTTCACAGCTAATTAGGTCAAAGCGGCAGAGAGCGCGTGTCGCACAAATAGGCCAAGTTAGACGCAACACTGAAGCTGTGGCACGTCTCTACACGACGACAGTGTCATATGGACATGCCATAAACGTAAACTCATTCCAGCGCGATAAGATTCACACAGGAAGGAATGTGTATGTACATGTAGACCAACCACATTGTGGTTGAACGAACTGATACGATATTGAAACCTACAAGAATAGAGCTTAGTCCTTTTTAAAAGGCCGACAACGTACTTTCAATTCCCCTGGTGTTGCGGGTGCTCATGGGCGGCGGTAATCATTTACCATCAGGCGAGCCGCATGCTCGTTTGTCCCCTGTGTTATAAAAAAAAATGTAGACAGAGAACGGGAGTCAATTTGTCGTATGTCATAGCGAGTTGGCCTTTAGTCGCTCCATAAGTCCTTCCGCGGGTTTGGAGTGCCATATAGTCAGGTGAAGCTTTAAAGGCCAGCTGCAGCCAACAGCATTAGCTCCTCTAATGCTGTTGGCATTCTCATTGCCCGATAAAATATGAACACAAATATATGCAATTCCTCAAGATCGCTTTTGTATTATGTATGTAGTTACAAAAAAATATACTTCAGAATTTCTATCAGCTGTCTTGTAGTACAATGTTATATCATAGCACAAGCTCTGGTTAACTGGTATATATAGCGTTGAATGAATTGTTCTTTGTTATTATTATGGCTATATCTATATATATAGAACTCAAAGATTACTGACGTAGTGATCTATCAACGCACAGCCCAAACCACTGGACGGATCGGACTGAAATTTGGCATGCAGGTAGATCTTATGAGGGAGGCATCCGCTAAGAAAGAATTTTGATTAATTCTACCCCCCAAGAGGATAAAATAGGGGATGAAAATTTGTATGAAACTTTGTCAATTTTAAACCGATCGGGCTGAGACTTTGCATGCATAAAGCTACTATGACGTAGGCATCCCCTAAGAAAGGATTTTGATAAATTCCACCCCTAAGGGGATAAATTAACGTGAGCGAAGTCGCGGGCAAAAGCTAGTTTATTATATTTTATGGAAAATCGAGAAATGTTGCACTCACCTGTGCTAATAATAGCACACGCATGCTACTCTGAATATTATTACTAGCTATCCACCCCGGCTTCGCACGGGTGTGCATGTATTGTATATATAAACATTCCTCTTGAATCACTCTATCTATTTAAAAAATCCGCTTCAAAATCGTTGCGTAGTTTTAAAGATATAAGCATACATAGGGACAGACAGCGACAGCGACTTCGATTTACACTATGTAATGATAATTAATTTTATCCGACATTTTTTCATTCTTTTTTTAATTAGTCTACCCATTATACATTCTAAACACAAAGTACTTAAAAACTGCTGAACTCCTGCCTGATTGTAATCTGACAGCACAGATAGGGGTTCGAACAACGTCTCATAATTTCGTCGTAATTGTCGATCCCTGTCGTTACCAGACAGATCACCGATTTTATAATAGTAACCGTCTTAGTGCCAAGGCGCGCAATCGCGCCCCTGCGCTTTTATCTAAACATGCCAGATGAGCGGTAGCGACTCACGTGTCTATGTGTATTTGAGTCTTAGGCCGCTATTTTTAAAATTGCAACATTTTACAAAAGTTACACATTATTTTCTCTTACTTCAAAATTTCACAAAAAAGAGGGTAATTATTCTTCGCATTTTTCACATATATTGCGATGATTTCATGAAAATTATTATTGAGGGGAAAATAGAAGGAAAGAGGGGGAGGGGAAGACCAAGGAATAGCTACATCAAACAAATTGAGGACAAAATGGGAGTCGTGTCGTATCAAGAATTAAAGAGCATGATGGAAGATAGCGGAAAGTGGCAAGAGCTCCACCGACAAGAGCGTAGCTCTTAAATTATGAATGAATATGCGAAAAAATGTATGGCACTAAAACGGTTAATATCGGTTAAAAGATTATAGGAATATCCATACTATGACAACCGCCAAGCCTGTACTACACACTATAGTGTAGGAACATTTGCATGTCAATAAACATTAAAATAATTTATTGCAAGTTTGTTTATAAAGGAATCGTAAATATTTATAGATACAACTTATTTAATGTCTTAAACGTTTGTTTACGTTCTACATATATGGTAATATATTGCGCAACTCCATTATAATACGTTCTGTGTTCTGAAGAATTGGTCAACATGATGCCTATTATAGGGCAAACAGGCCTATGCACAAAAAAAATCTGTAGATTTTGTCAAGCTAAAGAGGAAATGCCACTACACATCCTATGTGGTTGTAGCCCACTCATGCATAAACACAATATCTCCTTTGGAAAGTTTACATACACTCTTTCCTGAGGAGATAAAAACCATAGCTCTTAAGAATATCCTTCAATTCTTGTCCCTGACGGGTCTAGGTAGCGAACTCTGAAAATGGCGAGCACAATAGATCTATGTAGGTCGCAGTGCTACAGGTCCATATCCTTCAATTCTTGTCCCTGACATGTCTAAAAAGCGAACTCTGAAAATAGGCGAGCATAACAGATCAATGTAGGTCGCAGTGCTACAAGTCCAAGCACCTGACAATAGCCAAAACCCTCCAATAAAAAAAATGATACCTAGGGCTACCTTTTACCATTGCTCCGCTCGCTATCGATAGGGAATTCATCCCCACACGCTGGAACCTAAGTGATCTCGAACATTGCGGTTTCAGAGGTGTTTCTTCCCGCATACATTTAGATTGAGGGATGAATTTTTATTTTTTTTTATTTATTTATTTAATTCAGGCTACATGGCCCATATTATAAATACATTATAGACTAATATACATAAGAAATAATAATAAAATATGTAAAATAAAATTGTCTCTATGGTCACGGATCTGACGACGGCAATCTGCCTCGGTAGCGCCGATAGACTACCCCCTTCGGCCAGTAGTCCTCCTTCATGAAGGTGAATTACCTGCTTAGGTTTTCTCGAGATTACAGCATGGGTTTTTCAAGAAGGGTATATTAAGGTTCTTCTTAAGGGTTCTTAAGGGTCAGCTACGCGCACGTGACTCTCCTGGTGTCTTAGGCGCCCATAGGTTACGGTAACCGTTTACCATTAGATAGGCTGTGTAAGCTTTTTTGCCATCATTGAGTATAAAAAATATGTTTTTCGTTTTAGCAGATACGAATTGATTATATTTAGTATAAAAATCAAAATGTATAATACCTATGCACATAAGAGAATTACCCCCAAAACAATTCAAAACTAAAATTAAATCTTTTTTTGAAAAACATCCTTTTTATAATATTAGCGAGTATTTAGACCTAAATATAATTATGTCGTAATTATGACTACAGAACATATTATGTTATTAGTTATTATTAATGTAATTTTATTAATTAATATAATTTTATTTAGAAATGTAATTTTGTTAATTAATGTAATTTTATTTATTAATGTAATTGTAATTTGATTGAATTTATATAAATATAAATTACTGTATGTTATGACTTGCCATATATGTAAAGAAGTTTTTTACATTGGTTAATAAACGAAATATGAAATATGAAATATTCTGAGCCATTTTCATCCTAGCACTGGCAGTGGAAATTTCTCTTTTCCTATATAATATTAATTTTAAAATAATAATAAATATAATAATTTTAAATGACATCTTTAAAAATTTTAATAAATGTTAGCTAAGAACAGTCTCCACCAAAAGATCTTTCAAAACATAATCAGTACATTCGTTAGCAGTTACAATGCCACAGACAGCTATACATATATTTCTTACCAGTGTACCCTGATATGAAATATAATGTCAAAATCCAATTTTATTACCGGTCTGTATATACGATTGAACTATGAAAGCAAATAATTCATATTTCTTGATATGAAATGAACTATTCACTATATTTTCCTTTTGAAATCATATACCGAAAGAGATTTTCCTTGTATTGAATATATAGTAAAGTTATGAGGTTATTAGTCATAATATTAATAATACGCGATAAAGTATAAAAAAAACCAACAAAAATTGAGAAAATGGGACAACAGTAATAATAATATTTCAGGACAATTCACACAACGCCATCTAGTCCCAAGCTAAGCAGAGCGTGTGTTATGGGTACTAGACAACTGATAGAAATTCATAGACACATATTTTGTAAATACATACATCTTCGGTGGACCTCGGTGGTCTAGCGGTCTAGCACACCGCTTTAAGTCCTATGGTCGCGGGTTCGATTCCTCGCACGGCACAAACATTTGTATTCAAGAGTATGACTGTTTGTATCGGTCTGAGTGTTTTCTATGTATAATATGTATGTATTTACGAAATTATATCTATGTATTTGTATCAGTTATCTAGTACCAATAACACAAGCTTTAGCTAGCTTAACTTGGGTCTAGATGGCGCTGTGTGAATTGTCCTGAGATTATTATTATTAAATTCCTTTATTTCCTTATGTATTTTGTCTACGGAAATAACAACAATAACAAAATGGCGACTGTGTAAAAGTATAAATATTGCATCAGAAATAGCTGAATCAAATACAGGGTGTTATCGAACGGTGTATGCAATTGTGTGAACACCAAACATGCTGTGTAAGGAGTTTGCGAAATAAAGTTGTAATTTTCAACACCGGTACAGGATGCGGTACAACTATATTCATATATACGCTTGTCTAAAACGCTTTTGGGATTAACACTAATGTTTAAAAAACGCCCAGTGGATGTTAGACGGAAAATATATCATCATCTGCTTCTTCCTTATCCCATTTATTTGTGGTCGTCGTAATATGTTTTTCGCTTCCATTCATCCCTGTTCGCAGTCATCGCGTTATTTACTTCCTTTCTTACCATATCATCTTTCACACAGTCCATCCATCTCTCTTTTGGCCTTCCTCTGCCCTTATAACCATCCACATTCATTTGTAACATCTTTCTTAAAATATTATCCTCGTTAGACGGAAAATATAAAACATTCCAAATTTCTTTATTCGTGTAGGTCTATTACAGACTCTTATGATATGTCAAATCTACCGTCAGTTCGGAATGATTTCGAGGTGAGAAGAATTGATAAGAAACTCAGCTCTTATTCTTTTCAAATGAATGTACATGTTTACAATAATACAGATTTGTTTAAATTCAAATTTGGGAGAATAAAGTGACCACCAACATATGGTATTGTAAAAGCAAAAAATCTAATCAGTGTTCGTAACCTGAACAGACCAGTCCCAGTCCAATCCAAGTGGAAGTTGTACGGTAAATGTGAAAAATTCAAAATATCTTTATTCATGTAGGTCTATTACAGACTCTTATGATATGTCAAATCTACCGTCAGTTCGGAATGATTTCGAGATGAGAAGAACTGACTAGAAACTCAGATCAGATATTCTTTTCTAATAAATGTTTACAATAATATAGATTAATTTTTGAATTCTCCGAAATGGTGTAACCAATTTTGATGAAACTTTTGTATCAGTGTTACTTGCCATATATTCTTCAAAATGACTTATGTGTGTTCTTGGTAGGTCTGAGAATAGGTTGATATCTATTTTTTATACCCCAAAGTGATAAGTTTGTCTTCGAAACGGCTTGACCGATTTTGATGAAATTATATATGATACTCGCTAGCTCTGAGAATAGGTTATACATTTTTTATATCCCTAAAATATATATAAGATATATATAAGATATTTTGTTTGGAGTGGGACACCCTTATAGGGTGTCCCACTCCAAACAAAATATCTTCTTTTTGGATTAAATGATTCAGGTTTAAAAATATACATGCAACCCTAAATTGTCACCCTTCTTCCAACCCCAATTTTTATAGCAATATTAATAATATACTGTTTTAAGAATCCCATCATTTTTTCCAATTGTACATATAAATGTTATTTTAATTTAACTTTAATTCATGAAGTAGGTAATCGTAGTACTTTACCCAGAAATTTTAATTTAATTTAATAATGATGAAAATAAAAATGAAACTGAGAAATATGTACACTCTTATAATAAATGGACACTGTTATTTTTTGGATGCCAGTTTCTGGTGATACATCTTATATATAAAATTCTCGTGTCACAGTTTTCGTTCCCATACTCCTCCGAAACGGCTTGACCGATTCTCATGAAATTTTGTGAGCGTATTGAGTAGGTCTGAGAAGCTAACATCTATTTTTCATCCCCCTAAATATTAGGGGTAGTCCACCTTTAATTTTTTTTAATATAAGGCAAAACGACGTTTGGCGGGACGGCTAGTAAATTATAATTTTTTAAAATTCTGTAAACCACTTTTCAGGCAAAATAAACATATTTGATTTGATTTGATTTGTACCACAAAACAACCTTTGCGGGGTTCAGCTAGTTTTATAAAATTCGCCTCCTAACATCAAATATTTATTTGCGAGAGGGCGCGGCTGTACCGTCCGCCTCGTCCTGGGAATCCTCTTGCGGCGTGTAAATACGTCAGTGTGAAATTCCTCCACAGTAATAAGAGTAGCGAGTAGTTTTGCTTATTACGGCCGTAGTAACTTGCGCTTTGAATAGTTAAACTGGGTATCAACTCTGCTTATTCGGCGGAAATCGAAGTCACCTTTGAATTTGCCACGTAACAGTGTTTCCAACTACGATTGAACAAATCCACTAGTTGAATGTTATATTATTAACAATATTTTGAGAGCAACTGAAATTCAAATATCTTATTTTAACCAGTTTCTTGTAAAACAAGAAATTTACCTTTTTTACCTTAATATACTTACATATTAGCTGATTTTAACCAGTTTTTTATAAAACAAGAAGATTACCTTTTTTATCTTTATATATTAGCTGATCAGTGCAACTCATTTATGTCGTATTTCGCCCAAATTACACAATATCTTTTAATAATTTAAAGTCGTGTAGGCGACGCTTACTGTACAGATGCATCCAGTGTATTCCTAATAATAATATTACCAGTGAAGTCGTGTAGGCGACGCTTACTGTACAGATGCATCCAGTGTATTCCTAATAATAATATTGCCAGTGAAGTCGTGTAGGCGACGCTTACTGTACAGATGCATCCAGTGTATTCCTAATAATAATATTGCCAGTGAAGTCGTGTAGGCGACGCTTACTGTACAGATGCATCCAGTGTATTCCTAATAATAATATTACCAGTGAAGTCGTGTAGGCGACGCTTACTGTAGTCATATATAAGTTATTACGATGCATAAACTTTTTCTTTTTCTTTTTCACGGTTCTGGAACTCACTCCCTGAACGGTGAAAAAAGCGGTGGAAGAAATTGCTTGGTGATACCAAGCAATTTCTTCCAGACTACCTTTAACGCTAGAGAAAATTAAGATAAGAACTAGATAGCACATTTGTTTTATTATAAACATGTGAGTTAAAAAATGCAACAAGGAAACAATGATAACCCTAATCATCTGAATGAATGGCGGTCGTCCGTAGCGCGGATTTTCTAGAAACTTTTCACCACGCACACACCTTCCAGCAATGGTATTTCTGAATGGCACGATATTGAAACCTTCAAGAAAAAACTTATTCCTTCTTAAAAGGCCGGCAATGCACTTACAATTCCCCTGGTGTTGCGGGTGCTCATGGGCAGCGGTAATCACTTACCATCAGGTGAGCCGCAAGTTCATTTACCGCTTGTTCTATAAAATTAAAAAATTCAAAATATCTTTCTTAGGTCTATTACATATTACAAATACATTTCACAAAAATTTTTAAATACATTTTTATTGGAAATACATACATAGAAAACACACAGACCAATACAAAGAATCATATTAATGAACACAAAAGTTTGTAAAAAGGTCTATTACAGACTCCTATGATATGTCAAATATATCGTCAGTTCGGAATGATATCGAAATGAGAGGAACTGACAAGAAACTCGTAAAAATAAAACAAATCACAAAATGAGTTAACTTTACCATATCTATCGGTAAAACTAGTGAGATGGCAACACTGTCCACGTTCTTGTTCCATAGCTGGCAGTACATGTATAAGTAAATACAAGGCATTGTGTTACGTTATATGGTATCCAGAATGGGATCTTTGTGTACCGTGTACTGATATTGTACGATCGGACAAATGTTCGTGAATTGTATACATATTCATACCGGCTGCTTTGTTTGTTGCTATATGTAGCTAGTTCTAACTAGTGACTCGTTACTTTAGTTGCAAGGAAATCTATACATGTAAATAATAATAATAATCTCAGGACAATTCACACAGCGCCATCTAGACCCAAGTTAAGCTAGCTAAAGCTTGTGTTATGGGTACTAGATAACTGATACAAATACATAGTTTTTTTTTTGGTAAATACATATACAATATACATAGAAAACACCCAGACAGATACAAACAATCATGAATACAAATGTTTGTGCCGTGCGAGAAATCAAACACGCGACCATATATTACTATCTACTCGCCCCGGCTTCGCCTGGGTGTACATGTATTATATATTTAAACCTTCCTCTTGAATCACTCTATCTATTAAAAAAAACCGCTTCAAACGACGGACAGACAGCGACAGCGACTTTGTTTTATACTTTGTAATAATTATGGACATAATTACTCTTATTAGGAATAAGGACATTCACAATTACTCTAAAAAAAATAGTTAAGTAAATTATAAATCTAAATATATATAACTCACAGGTGACTGACATAGTGATGTATCAACGCACAGCCCAAACCACTGGACGGATCGGGCTGAAATTTGGCATGCAGGTAGATGTTATGACGTAGGTATCCGCTAAGAAAAGATTTTGATTAATTCTACCCCCAAGATCCTTGGGGGTAGAAAATAGGGGTTGAAATTTTGGGGATGAAAATTTGTATGAAACTTTGTCAATATTATACCGATCGGGCTGAGACTTTGCATGCATAAAGCTACTATGACGTAAGCATCGCCAAAGAAAGGATTTTGATCAATTCCACCTTTAAGAGGATAAATGGCAATTGCGTAAGGTTTTACAATAAAATACCAGAGTCTGTTATAAATCTGCCAGAAAAAAGATTTAAATGTCAAATAAAACAGTTCCTTTGCAAAAAAGCTTACTATAAAATTGAAGAATTCGTTAACGATAATAATGTTTTTATAGAAAAACTTTAAATCCATAGCACTGACAATATTATCTGATTACACTAATAATGAGTGCGTAGCGACTTATATGTTGATTATCGCATGCCTCTTACTTGTTATACTGTAATTATTTATATAAAAAAAAACATCTATTAAAAAGAGCAACACACAAGTTTCTTGCTCATTCTCCTTGTGATGAATCTGCATTCCGAATGAGTGGTAGAATCAAAATATGACTATTCAAAAGTGCTTGTAATGAGTTTATTTGAATAAAGATTATTTCTATTTCTATTTCTAAATTATCGCAAGCGAAGCCGCGGGCAAGAGCTAGTAAGTAAATAATTTTGGAACAGTATATTGGTGTACATTCTTTAAAAAATAAAATTATACAATTATAAAATTAATTCCAGTATTAAGTGAGCTTTATAATAATTATTATAGGGGTAAGTGGATTGTCAGTAAAGTTGACTTATGTCCCCCTAGCAATGTACCATGTCAGGACGACCTCCACGCGGTCTCCCCTGGAAACCATCGTGATAAATTCTTGGTGAATTTGTCACGATGGGCTAACTGATCTGACCTCATGCTCATCTTATCATCCTCCACTGGTGCCCCGCCAGCGTAGACCGTTAGCGCAGGCGGGTGCACCATTCCTTTATCGTCCATAAAAAAAAACCTCGTTAAATGTATGTCTATTTGAATAGAGGTTAACTATTTCTATTTTAGATTATAAGTAAGAATAAATTATTTAAAAGAGCAACACACAAGTTTCTTGCTTGTTCGAGCGGTAGATTACAAAAAAAATGTTATAACTATTCAAAAGTGCTTCAATGTAAGATTATTTGAATAAATGATTTTCTATTCTATTCTATTGTATATCGTTTACAGCAAATACTACATAGATTATTCTAGAACAGGGAAGAGCAACACGCGGCCCGCAATCCAGTTGCGGCCCGTTAAACATGATTATGCGACCCGTCAAGTATTTTTGCTACGTTTACATTCAGCCGCTTCCTCTGTCACTCGTGCTGCTGGAAATATTGCCGGGCGACAACTGAGCGAGAGGGCTGAATGTAAAAACACGCTGCCACTCGCGCGGCCAGTCCTTTGACTCGCGCACGAACTACCGACAATCGAGGGAGCGCCGGGCAGCGCGAGTGGCAGCACCAATGGCATGGGAAGTGTTTCCACTCGTGTTTACACTCTCGCGCTGCTCACTTCCGTGCTCACTTCCCTGCCCACTCGGGCTGAGTGTAAATTAGGCATAAAATTAAAAATATTTTTTTGACTTTTTTTTTTTTTATAACACAGGGGACAAACGAGCATGAGGCTCACCTGATGGTAAGTGATTACCGCCGCCCATGAGCACCCGCAACACCAGGGGAATTGCAAGTACGTTGTCGGCCTTTTAAAAAGGAATAAGCTCTTTTCTTGAAGTTTTCAATATCGTATTGGACTTTCTTCCATCAATGTTTTACAAAATTAATTATCATAAAATGGTAATATTAATTACAAAATTAATTAAATAAATTTAATTATAATACGTACCAAATCAAATGTAGTACATACTGACACAATATATTCTTACGTGTTACTTACTTCTCGGCGACTTATTCACACATGCAACATGAACGCGTGATAATCTATTTTGCATTAACATTTGTATAAGTAATATTAATTTTTATTTTTAATCTTAATAATGATATAAACACGAAAGTTTGTAAGTATCGATGTTTGTCAGTCTTTCACCCAAAAACTACTTAAAGGATTTTGATGAAACTTTACAGTAATATAGCTTATACATCAGAATAACATATAGGCTATTTTATATTGAAATTTAATGTGGGTGAAATCAAGGGCACAGCTGTAAATGAAGTTTTGTAAATGATTAATAAGCGTTACTTTAAATGCGATTTGCAAAACACTTTTATAATTAAAATTGGGCCGTTGATGAAAAAGAATAGAATTGAAAATCATTTATTCAAATAAACTTAATTTAAGCACTTATGAATAGTCAACGATTTTTTTTAAATCTACCGCTTATTCGGAAAGCTGTCTCATCACAAGAAGAATAACCAAGAAACTTGTGTGTTGCTCTTTTAAACAATCCTTGTAAGTTCACATTTTACAAGTCGAAACGTGTGAATACAAACTACCGACGAGGACTAATTTATTTGGGCTCAAATATAAAAACACAATAAGATTAAATCAGTCGTAGTGATAAGACTTGGTTGGTCACCCCTGGCCTAGAACAAAGCTGATCAATAAAACCACACTGCTGAAGCTGGTGAGAATAGTTGTAGAAACTGATCGGTGAATTGCGGAGTTCGGCTCAATGGCATTCAAACAGAAGGCTTGCAGCAGTATTATTGCTTGATTTATTTGCCAATTGCAAAGGAGAAAACTGAACTTGATATAAACCCTATATTTTTTATTCGATGTTACAAATTGTTCACAAAATATACAGCTACGATAGTCTAGTGGTTAAGTACCACTCCTCCGATCGATCCCCCGTCCAATTCAAACGGGGATCGATATTACGACGGCCTGAGTAGAGATTCAAATCCCTAGTGGTGCCCTCAGACTAAAGTCGTATCCGTCAGGCAGGAGTTGGCCTTCAGCCGCTCCATAAGTCCTTCCGCTGGTTTGGAGTGCCATCTGCACTCGCCCCCTAACGTCCGGTGAAGCTGTAAAGGCCAGCTGCGGCCAACAACATTACAGTAGTCCAAAAAAAATAGGTTAAGTACCGCTTTACTACTAGTGCTAGCGAGTTTGATTGAACATTTGTTAAAAACAATCATACTCATTTAATTAGGATTGTTTTTATTGGCCCGGGTGTTTTCTATGTATATTACATATGTATTTACAAACGAAATGTACTTATGTATTTATATTAGTACCCATAACACAAACTCTGATTAGAAAGGGATTGTTAGTAATGTGGACTCAAATTCAAATTCAAATTCAAATTCAAAAATCATTTATCCATGTAGGACATTTTAGCCGCTTATGACCGTCAAGTTTTTACATTAGAATTTTTTTTCCCTACCGTCCAGTTCGGTATATAGATCCAATTGAAAAGAACTGGCAAGAAACTCAATTGAATTACTTTTTTTTTAAAAGCCAGTTTATTTATAATATACAAATTCAAATTTAAATTCAAAAATCATTTATTCATGTAAGACATTTTAGCAGCTTATGAGCGTCAAGTTTATTACATTATAATTTTAATTTCTTCCCCTACCGTCCAATTCGGTATATAGATCCAATTGAGAGGAACTGGCAAGATACTCAATTGATTGTTTTTAAAAGCCAGTTTATTTATAATATACAAATTCAAATATAAATTAAAAAATCATTTATTCATGTAAGACATTTTAGCAGCTTATGAGCGTCAAGTTTATTACATTATAATTTTAATTTCTTCCCCTACCGTCCAATTCGGTATATAGATCCAATTGAGAAGAACTGGCAAGAAACTCAATTGAATTACTTTTTTTTTAAAAGCCAGTTTATTTATAATATACAAATTCAAATTTAAATTAAAAAATCATTTATTCATGTAAGACATTTTAGCAGCTTATGAGCGTCAAGTTTATTACATTATAATTTTAATTTCTTCCCCTACCGTCCAATTCGGTATATAGATCCAATTGAGAAGAACTGGCAAGAAACTCAATTGATTTACTTTTTTTTTAAAAGCCAGTTTATTTTATATAGGTGTATATATGTCTAACATTAAATGAAAATCCCGTGCTACAACTATTGCCATGCACCCTCGTCATTCAAGTAATCGTTTAGTGAGTAATAGGCCTTGCTCAGTAAATATGATTTAACAGATGTTTTGAATTTATTTAAGGAAATTTCAATATATCCTTTGTATTATTGTAAATTTTTATACCTATTCCCATAAAAGACCTATTGACTTTTTCTAAACGATACTTCGGGACAGCAAGTCTCGATCCTAGACTAATAGGAGAAGCGATTGTTATTGATGTGGACTAATAACCCCATTGCTAGCAATATACCATGTCAAGTTGACCTCCACACGGTTCCCCTGGAAACCATCGTGATAAATTCCGATGGGCTAACTGACCTGATCACATGCTCAATATGACCATGAGATCAGGTCAGTTATCAGTTACCATCCTCCACTGGTGCCTCGCCAGCGTAAACCGTAAGCCCAGGCGGGAGCACCATTCCATTATCACCAATAAAAAAACTCTCCTTAGCTTGGAACTAGATGGCGTTGTATAAATTATACAGAAAAAAAATACAATGATACCATTCTGAAACCACGACAACTGTCTAGAGCAGTGATTCCCAAAGTGGTCTATATCGACCCCCAGGGGTATATGACAAACTGCAAGGGGTCTACGACCGCGATCATCTTGTTGTTTTTACTTTATGTTTTTAACACTAAACTTTACTACAGCTAGAAATTTACAAAAAATCAATACCAGGTAAGAATGGGGGGTCTACCCAAAACCGAAAAATGGCAAGGGGTCTACGACACAAAAAGTTTGGGAACCTCTAATCTAGAGTAATTATTTCTATACATATTTGAACTAGCGGCCTGTCCTTTACTTTGTTCTAGTTATAAACTATAAATAATCTAAAAAAATAGTCACTTACACGCTTTTAATACAAGGAATAAAAATAAATTAAATATGCCTAGTTATCGTCTCAAAAAAGTAAGTACATCTTTCATGGGACATTGTATACGTTTTTATAATAAATTGCCAGATAGTGTTTTAAATTTAAGTGAAGCCAAATTTAAGATACATGTAAAAAAAACACTTTGCTCTAAAGCTTATTATAAAATAAACGACTACTTAAATGACTACAATGTGTGGACTTAATTACAATTTTAACTTTTGTTATGAGGCATATAATTTTTCCCATTGACATGGATAATGTAATAACAATAAAGAAACTTATTATAAATTTTGTAATGACATATTGTAAATTAAATAATGTAAATTTAATATTGTAATGGGTGAAAACTGTGATCGGTACAGCCTATGCTGTAAATAATATAATTGACGTAGTGGAGTAACCTGAAACAGTCATGCTCGCTATAAAGTTCAAACTTGTGGCGGCGTGTTGGGCCGGGTCGATGTGCTCCCTCAAATATGGTTGAGTACAATGATGGCTGGCTCATACGTCATACTCGTGAACGGGTGCTGCTTGTGGGGACTGGTCTGTTCAGGTTGTGAACACTGATTAAATTTTTTGTTCTTTGCGATAGCATATGCTGGTGGTCACTCTATTCTCCCAAATTTGAATTTTAATAACTGTATTTATCATAAACATGTTCCACTATTATTTGAAAAAAATTACGAGCTGAGTTTCTTGTCAGTTCTTCTCATCTCGATATCATTCCGAACTGACGGTAGATTTGACATATCATAAGAGTCTGTAATAGACCTACATGAATAAAGATATTTTGAATTTGAATTTGAATTTGAATCTATTACATTTTTGTTAAATACACATCATACATATAATTTACCAGTAGCATCTATACTAGGCCGAGCCTGTATCATAGATACTACCTTCTTCCAGCGACAAATAGGTAAAAATTAAAATGTTGCAATTGCGTGGGTAGATTTACATTTAAACTTGTACAAAATATGAATGAATTGGATTGGCATCAATCCATTCGCAGCTCGTAAACAGGTTTACAAGTGACTCAGCGCGACCACAATAACCATGAACATAAACAATATATTAGTAAATAGAGTGTACCTACGACTAATAAGAAGAAATTTTATTAAATTTCTTAAATTCTTCACCATTGCTTTCCCTATCTATTCTATAGGCATAGTCAAGGTGGATAATAATAATGAGTGGTTATTATGTCTGTCTATCCTCATTTATATACTTGTTTATATGAAGATAATAGTATATATTGTGGCAGGTAAATGACTATTTTCGTTGAGTGGGATAGGCAAACAATAATGGGCAATTCCGAATAATGACCACTATATGGACGCAACGTACACCCGCCGCAGACACCGGATTGTGAACGTCGTAATATTTAATTTTATTTAAAACAAAAAAAGAAGTAATTTGGAAAAATATATTATATTTTGATAATAGCTTTTAAAATCTATAATTTTTTCCAAAATAGTTTTTGCTTGAAATAAAATTAATTTAAATAAAATTAATAATGGGCGGTAAATATTGTATGTATTTGTATCAGTTATCTAGTACACATAATACAGGGTTTAGTTAGTTTAACTAGGGTCCAGATAGCGCTCTGTGAATATCATAATTTCTACACAGTAGTATTAGTAGATATTTTTAAACTTTCGTGTTTAATATACATTATTTAAATTATTAACCGGGTCTTAACTTTCGTTGAATAATCTTGTGACGGTAGATGAAAAAACTGCTGTCACCTATCTACACTGACATCGCTCTGCTACGTTTATATTCAGCCGCTTCCACTGCCACTGGCGCTGCCGGAAATATTGCCGGGCGACAACTGAGCGAAAGGGCTGAATGTAAAAACACGCTGCCGCTCGCGCTGCCAGTCGTTTGACTCGTGCACGAAAAACCGACAATGGAGGTAGCGCCGGGCAGCGCCAATGGCATGGGAAGTGTTTACACTCGTGTATATACTCTCGCGCTGCTCACTTCCCTGCCCACTCGGGCTGAGTGTAAATTGGGCATTACTCCGGTCAGCTCGTGACCACGGCTAGTGCAACGTAGTCGAAACGTCGAGATAGGTAAATACCTTTATTTGCCATAAAATTATTCGTGTTAAGACCCGGTTAATAATTTAAATAATGCATTAGTAGAATTAAAAAAATATGACTATTCAAAACTGCTTATATTAAGTTTCTTTAAAATGAAAATTATTTTTGTTTTTATTTCAACATATTTATACCAGACAGTGACGTGCAACCTCGTATGCATGACACTTATTATATTTCACCCAATTTACCTAATATTTTCTTAAATTATAGCCTATAATTTATTCTGATGTATAAGCTATATTGCTGTAAAGTTTCATCAAAATCCGTTCAGTAGTTTTTGCATGAAAGAGTAACAAACATCTATACATACTCACAAACTTTCGCGTTTATTATATTAATGAGATACTAAGAGCGATCTTAATTATAGATAAATACGACATTTATATGAAAAATTTGTGCTTATATTTAATAAAACATGTCTACATATATTTTTTTAATCTATACATATAAATAATTGGAGTGTCTGTTTGTAATATTGAAATAACAGTTTTTTACTACATGCATATGAATATAAATACGATACATATGTACACCAAATAACATTTTTTACAATCTTTGTCTGTCTGTCTGTTTGTTCCAGCTAATCTCTGAAATGGCTGGACGGATTATGGCGACACTTTTATTTGCAGGTAGCTGATGTAATAAGGAGTGACCTAGGCTACTTTTATTTTAGAAAAATCAAGTTAAATTCGCGTCGCGAGTACAGCTATTTTACCAATAAAATTCCATGCTTAAAATTAATAAAATGTATCATAAAAATTTACCAAAAAGTCCCAATAGTGTGACGGCTGTATCCAGCGGGTGTGTATAATATACTATATGAGTGTAATGAGCGTAGATCACTATGATCATCACAGTGACATAATCCTACGTTTAATAGAGCGTGACGCGGCCATTACGCCTCGTAATGTCTGATTACAGATCCCTCTGCCTCTACTTATTGAAATGTGCGTAATTAATAATTATTATGACATCATATTGGGTTGATACTGCTTTTTTATTAGAAACTACGCGACTTTTTTTATTGAGATACAATGACAGACATGTTGAATACGTTGATATTATATATATATATGTATATAATTGCCTTTGCGTCTGTAATAGACGATTTATGGCGTGATGGTCCGTGAACAGCTCTTTTCGTGGCTGTATAAGCCAACACCAGAGCAGCATGGCTTACCACGAGCTCGACAGGAGAAATTATTACCCGAAGTCTGTACTGAGCCGCCTAGACGGCACTTCCGTCTCTTGTCAGCACGTTTTTGAAGCCATGCATCGTAAACTTTTGTTTGATGGATATATACATATATATGTGCACTGCGACTTAAGTACTATATATATGTATATATTATCAACTTTCTTAGGGGTTAGACTATCTTTGTGCTAAATTTCATTTAATTCTGTTCAGTAGTTAAAGTTACGTGAAAGCGAGACAGACAGACAGGGTTACTTTCACATTTATAATATTAGTAAGGAAGTAAGGATTATATCTATATATATTTAATATATATATAATATCAACTTAAGTCGCTGTGCACTGCGACTAAGTATTTAGTTATTATGTTCACCCTCTTTCAGAATGACTTAAAGTTATTTTACAATTAAAAATTACGATATTATAGAAAGTGTTCATTATATATTTAAATTCAAATTCAAATTCAAAAAACATTTATTCATGTAGGACATTTTAGCCGCTTATGAACGTCAAGTTTTTACATTAGAATTTTTTTCCCTACCGTCCAGTTCGGTATATAGATCCAATTGAGAAGAACTGGCTAGAAACTCAATTGAATTACTTTTTTTTTTAATCCAGTTTTTTACAATGCATAGGTATTTATATAGGTGTCTATGTCTAACATTAAATGAAAATCCCGAACATGAAAACTATTGCCATGCACGCTCGTCAATCAAGTAATCGTTTAGTGAGTCTATTACTCACTAAACGTTAAGCCTTGCTCAGTAAATATGATTTAACAGATGTTTTGAATTTATTTAAGGGTAATTCCAATATATCCTTTGGTATCTTATTGTAAAATTTTATACCTATTCCCATAAAAGACCTATTGACTTTTTCTAAACGATACTTGGGGACAGCAAGTTTGTCCTTAAATCTAGTATTAATATTATGAATATTGCTGTTTTTATTATAGTTTCGATAGATGTTTGTTTATTCATTCATAATTTAAGAGCTACGCTCTTGTCGGTGGAGCTCTTGCCACTTTCCGCGATCTTCCATCATGCTCTTTAATTCTTGATACGACACGACTCCCATTTTGTCCTCAATTTGTTTGATGTAGTTTGTTTATAACAGAAAAAAATATGCTGGCGTGGAAAACAGTGGCTCTTTTTTCGGAGTAGCGTAATAAATCGAGCGGAGTCACAGGAGCGAGCCAGTCGGTTGTAAATCACGGCCCTACGGAACGCCTTTATGTTGCAACCAACCGACTATATATAGAACATGTAACTGAATTTACGCAATCCCTGAAACTAGCTTATGACTACATAGTATAAAACAAAGTCGCTGTCGCTGTCTGTCCGTCACTATGTATGCTTAAATCTTTATTTATTTTATTTATTTATTCATTTATTTCAGGCAACTAGGCCCATATTATAAATACCTTATAGACTAACATACATATAATATAATATTTAAAAACTAATACAATAATATTGTCTGTGGGATCACGGCACTGAAGACGGCAATCTGGCACGGTAGCGCCGATACACCACACCTTTCGGCCAGTAGTCCTCTTTCATGAAGGTGAGCAGAAGAACTTTAAAAGTACGCAACGGATTTTGAAGCGTTTTTTTTAATAGATAGAGCGATTCAAGAGGAAGGTTTGTATGTATAATACATGTACACCCGTGCGAAGCCGGGGCGAGTAGCTTGTTCAGAATATAATAATAACGACCTATCTCGATATTGACGACCTCGGTGGTCTAGCGGTTAAGTCCCTTGGTCTCGGATTCGATTCCTAGCATGGTGCAAATATTTATATTCATGCGTATGATTGTTTGTGTCGGTCTGGGTGTAAAAAATATGTATTTGTATTTGTTGTCTAATACTCAAAACGTAAGCTCTGATTAACTTAGGACTAGATGGTGCTGTGTGAATTGTCCTGAGATATTAGTACACGTTTTGATTAATACAAATGTTTGTATCGTGCGAGGAATCGAACTCGCAACTACTGGTGGTAAGGCGATATACTTAACCACTAGACCACTGAGGTCGTCAAAGTTAGTGTTACAGGTTACGAGGTGTGATACTGAAAATCAGTGCTTCGGTATAACCTGGTTATACTATAGTATTAATACTATATATATAAGAATAGCAATAAATAAGCACTAGTTATCTCAAATAATAGAAATAGAAATAGAAATAATCTTTATTCAAATAAACTCATTACAAGCACTTTTGAATAGTCATATTTTGATTCTACCACTCATTCGGAATGCAGATTCATCACAAGAAGAATGAGCAAGAAACTTGTGTGTTGCTCTTTTTAATAGATGTTTTTTTATATAAATAATTACAGTATAACAAGTAAGAGGCATGCGATATTCAACATAGAAATCGCTACGAACTCATTATTAGTGTAATCAGATAATATTGTCAGCGCTATGGATTTAAAGTATTTCTATAAAAACATTATTATCGTTAACGAATTCTTTAATTTTATAGTAAGCTTTTTTTACAAAGGAACTGTTTTATTTGACATTTAAATCTTTTTTCTGGGTGATTTATAACAGACTCTGGTATTTTATTGTAAAACCTTACGCAATTGCCATAAAACGAATTACTAACTTTAGCCAAACGACATTTAGGTAAAATAATAATAATAGTAATAACCCTGGTTATGGGTACTGAACAATTGATGTAGATACTTCAATACATGTTTCTTGTAAATACATACCCAATGTACATAAGCTCCCAAACTGATACAAACAGTCATACTCAAGAATACAAATATTTGTATCGTGTGGGAAGTGTAGTGTGTAGTGTAGTGTAGGTTGGACTCCATTTTCCGCAATTGGCCTCTCATTCGGGCCGTTGTGCGTGTAGAGCCAGGCTACTAACGTAGCCAGCCAAGCTCCTCCCAGAAGCGCAGAAGTCTCCTGGAATCTCTGTCTCGTGTGGGAATCGAACCCGCGACCATTGGAAGTAAAGAGGTGTGCTAAACCGCTATACCACCAAGGTTATCAAAAAACATTTCGGTAAACTGTAATATATAACGGAAAATGATTAAACTGCTATAAACTGATCCTGCTATATCCTATAATTAGTGCTGGTTGGTAGTTTATATTCACACGTTTCGACTTGTAAAATGTGAACTTACAAGGATTGTTTGAAAGAGCAACACACAAGTTTCTTGCTTATTCTTCTTGTGATGAGACAGCTTTCCAAATAAGCGGTAGATTTAAAAAAGTGTTGACTATTCAAAAGTGCTTAAATTAAGTTTATTTGAATAAATGATTTTCTATTCTATTCTATTCTATTCCTGTCTTTATTTAAATTAGACGTAAAAAAAGTATAAAATGGGAGAATATAATTATGTAGACTATCTTTTATATAGCCATACTGATCTAGCGGTCTAACTCACCGCTTTTCTTCCGTTGGACGCGGGTTCAACAAATCAAATGTTTGTACCGTATGAGGAACTTAGTGACCATCGGTAGTAAAGCGGTGTGAAATGGGAAAGGAGATTAGTAATGTGGACTGATGACCCCATCATCTATCAATGTACCACATCAGGTTGACCTCCACGCGGTTACCCCTGGAAACCATCGTAATAAATTCTTGATGAATTTGTCACGATGGGTTAATTGACCTGACCTAATGCTCATCTTATCATCCTCCACTCGTGCCCCGCCAGCGTAAACCGTTAGCGCAGGCGGGTGGATATCTATATCATATATGTACATTTAGGATATATATCTAATAACTTACAACCAGCAGAGGCAGAGCAAGGAGGGCTGAGGCAGACCAAGGAAGTGATGGGAAGATGTTGTAGGTAGCGACATTATCATGTCAGTAGTGTCATTAGAGTGTGAGGTCTTTGAAGACGATGTCCGGGACAGGTTTAAGTGGTGGACAAAAATAAGGAAAGCTGATCTCACCACCATGTGGCATATATAGCCAGGAAGAGAGAGAGATCTAATAACTTACAACCAAACGAATTCATAGCAAACAGCTAGTGAAAATTAAATCAAATTCTATATAGTTACCTCATCATCACATTGTGGTTGTATTTATTTTATTTATTTATTTATTTATTTAATTAACACAATATAAAGTTACAGCTAAATGCCAACACGTTTATATTTTAAAACTCTTTATACTACTTAAAATTATACGATGAAATAGAAATGTAGAAATAGAAATAATCTTTATTAAAATAAACTTAATATAAGCACTTTTGAATAGTCAAGTTTTTTTTATTCTACCGCTTAATCGAAATGCAGATTCATCACAAGAAGAATAAGTAAGAAACTTGTGTGTTGCTCTTTTAAATAAATATTGATTTACTTATATTTAATTAACAACAAAGATTAGGCATGCGACAATCAACATAGAAACCGCTACGCACTTAATCTCTGTTCAATCAGATAACAAATCAGATGATAAAAATATTCTTATTTTATTTATTATGGAAGGCAAGGCTTCTGTGTATACGTCAGCATCTTGGACCTTACCTAAAAATGAATTTAATAATTGCAATGCTCTCACAGTCGGCGAATTGCTAGCGTGGCTTGTGTAAACAGGAAAATATTTCTCATAAACTCCAAGGTGGTATTGTTACCAACAAAAAGTTACCTTTAATTAGCTAAACCGTATTGTATGACGGTGGAAGGCGAGTGACTGATGAACAAGTGCGCGATTCCGACAGGTTATGATACAATAGTACATCGCGAGCGAGACCGACGCACTCAGCGGCCGAAACGCGTCAGTTTTTTCATCATTTTCTTCTAAACTTATTGTTGCGGGTAAATGATACGATGTTTTTGGTCGAGAGTTTAAAAGAGCAACACACAAGTTTCTTGCTTATTCTTCTTGTGATGAGACAGCTTTCCGAATAAGCGGTAGATTTAAAAAATGTTGACTATTCAAAAGTGCTTAAATTAAGTTTATTTGAATAAATGATTTTCTATTCTATTCTATTCTAGAACTGATGGGGCGTTATATTTCATTGTTGCGTGTAAATAATAAGATGTTGCTGGTCGAGACGATGTATGATACAGATGATGATAAACTGACAATGTGTACATAGAAATAATGATCTTATATACTAAATAACAATAGGAAAATGTAAGGTGCGGTGACACAGTTTAGACAAAGCAGTGCTTAGTAGACAATATTGAATTTGTCTTACTAGACATTATTAAATGCAAATTATTTTGATGTATCTAGGTGACTGTGTCCCATACTTATAAAAAGGAAAGTTCCGTTAAAATCGGTCTAAAGGTCTCAGAGATTTTTTTTAAGGATGATAATGGAATGGTGCACTCGCGTGCGCTAACGGTTTACGCTGACAGGGCACCAGTGGAGAATGATACTGAACTTGAAGCCAGGTCAGTTAGCCCATTGTGACAAATTCAACGGGAATGTATCACGATGGAGGTCGATCAGTCCACATTACTAACAATCCCCTTCCCCCCAGGTCTCAGAGATTAACAAGATCAAATAGACAGACAAAGCTTACAATGAGAATCAAGGCAGTTTTTATATTCGTTTATCCATATTTAAAATATGGGAGTTCTAGTTATATATTCTGTTTTATATTACTTCTGTTACTGTGCTTTGCTATAACAAACGTCTCTACAAGCATCTCTGTTATTTTCATTCATTTTTTCTGGTTATGGGCCCAGCACGCTTCCACTGTGCTTTTTACTGCTTATAAAGCGGAATGTCCTGTAAAAATTGGTCCAAATATTTCAGTTATCTCTGAAACCTTTGTCCCAATTTACCGGGAAGAACAAACAAATAGACGGACAAAAATGATTAAAATTATTTTTAATATGTATTTTGTTAATAGGTGTTAATTTGATATTACAAAGTGTCTGTTTGTACATCGGTATGTAGTATAGATTTTTTGATAATAGTAACATGACAAATTAAATAGTTCTATCCGGCTCGTTATCAATAGTTATTCTCAAATAACACTTGATAAATAAAAGCCGTACATACAGACGGCTACATGTCAGCAAGCAATATGCTCTGTATTTTCTTTTCAATAAAGTACAGATTTCTATAGCAATTCCAACAATATTTATTATTCTCAAATAACACTTGATAAATAAACGCCGTACATACAGACGGCTACATGTCAGCAAGCAATATCCTCTGTATTTTCTTTTCAATAAAGTACAGATTTCTATAGCAATACCAACAATAGTTATTCTCAAATAACACTTGATAAATAAACACCGTACATACAGATGTGTAGCCATCTGTATGTACGGTCAGCAAGCAATATGCTCTGTATTTTCTTTTCAATAAAGTACAGATTTCTATAATAATAATAATTTTATTTCAGACAACATGATCCATTTTGTTAGTAACAGCTTAATGACATAACTTATCCTATGTTAGTAATAGCAATCCTATAGCAATACCAACAATAGTTATTCTCAAATAACACTTGATAAATAAACGCCGCGTGTTAACCGCTCAGTGTATACCCACTGCGATTCTCCCCTTATTACCCTCAACATTTACGTGTCGCTTTTTGAAAATTGTACGCTTTTTCAGAGAAATTACTTGTGAAATGACTCACCGGGGTATAAATTAAGTAACCGCGATGTTTTTAATGAAATTGTAGTGGGCTCCATGTTTATCTAGTAATTACATTTAACGGGTGTAGAACGGTGTATTCGTGTAGCAGTGAACCGTTTTTCAGTTATAATTAGATCTCTTTCTTCTTCTACCGGTTGACTTTGTACAAAGTCGTCTCCGTGGATAAGATATATAGATATATAAATTCTTTATTCACAATTACAGACACAACATACATGAGATACAGAAAAAACACGAATTAATAAAAGAAATGTAGGTGGCTTTATGTGCCGCCAAAGAAAAGGTAGCCAACTCAGCATAATGCTACAGATAACTCTGCAGCGCTGATATTCTGTTGGCTCCTTACTTATACTATACTTATTACTAAAAAAATTACATATAACTAAGTAATATTATATTATCTGTGATATAACTAAGATAACTATTTCAGCTGCCATTTGCTTTATAACAACTGTTTAAGTTGATCCCTGAGATAAGTTATAATACTACATAAATTCTTTATTCACAATTACAGATACATAACATACATGAGATACAGAAAAAACACGAATTAATAAAAGAAATGTAGGTGGCTTTATGTGCCGCAAAAGAAAAGGTAGCCAACTCAGCATAATGCTACAGATAACTCTGCAGCGCTGATATTCTGTTAGCTAATTACTTATACTATACTTATTACTAAAAAAATTACATATAACTAAGTAATATTATATTCTCTGTGATATAACTAAGATAACTATTTCAGCTGTCATTTGCTTTATAACACCTATTTCAGTTGATCCGTGAGATAAGTTATAATAATAAATAACCCTGGACAATTAACACAGCGCCATCTAGCCCAGCGGTAAGAAGAGCTTGTTTTATGAGTACTAGACAACTGATATAAATGCTTAGATATTTTTTTAGATATCACTCAGACCGATACAATAGTACATAACCAGGCCCACCACGCCGCCACAAGTTTGAACTTTATAGCGAGCATGACTGTTTCAAGTTACTCCACTACGTCATTTATATTATTTACAGCATAGGCTGTACCAATCACAGTTTTCACCCATTACAATATTAAATGATAGTATACTAATACTACTATACTTTTGCCCGCGGATTCGCTCACGTTAATTTATCCCCTTAGGGGTGGAATTTATCAAAATCCTTTCTTAGGGGATGCCTACGTCATAGTAGCTTTATGTGTGCAAAGTCTCAACCCGATCGGTTTAATATAATCGGTTTAATGTTTCATATAAACTTCCATCCCCTATTTTATTCCCTTGGGGGTAGAATTAATCATAATCTTAGCGGATGCCTACGTCATAACATCTACCTGCATGCCAAATTTCAGCCCGATCCGTCCAGTGTTTTGGGCTGTGCGTTGATAGATCACTATGTCAGTCAGTCAGTCACCTTTGAGTTATATATATTTCGACACGAAACCCGGAGAAATCTACAATTATATATGCCCATTTTGCGATGTGCAATGCACAGCGAAACTAAAATTATTCAACCATCTATGCATTACATTCACAATATCCGGTCGCCATTTTGGATCGGTGCCCGCTATGCCCACCGGATATGACGATTTGATAATTTAAAAACATTTGCTGAAAGTTCTGCCAACTATTGTGGCGCAAATAAAATGTAAATAACAATGTAGTCCTCGCTTACATCGAGAGAGTGTTATTTTTCAATCAAAATATACATTTTTATAAATATTCAGTTGTAGCAGTTATATGAGGGTTGTTTTCTTTATTTAATTGATGATAGATAGACTTATGAAGAATTGCGACTCTGAAGTGGCAATGGGCAGGGCACATAGCTCGTAGGACAGATGGCCTATGGATGGATAATATTTAGATAGATAGATGTAGTAGGTGTACAGCAGGCATAGATCGATATTTGGTGAACATCATGCATCGTTAATAAGATTACACAGACGTTATATATCTCAACTTAATTAAAAGAGACTACAGCATGGGGGTTTTCAAGAAGGGTATATTAAGGTTTCTTAAGGGTCGGCAACGCGTATGTGACACCCCTGGTGTTTCAGGCGTCCATAGGCTACGGTAATCGTTTACCATCAGATGGGCCGTATGCTTGTTTGCCACCTAAGTGATATAAAAAAAAAATATTTTTGTGCATTAAAGTTAAATAAATAAAAAAAAAATATTGTGCAACCTATTATTTTATTTATTTAACTTTAATGCACAAAAACAATGTGTACATATGGCGGACTTAACACCATGCGGCGTTATCTACCAGTCAACCATGAGTGGTGCAGAGAAAGATTGTTGGCGGTGCACTAATATAAATGAGTAATGTTAAAAAAAAAAAAAAAAAATATATGTATAAATATAAAGCAAAATATTTTAAATGTAAATTTCAATAAAAATTAATAATAATAATAAACATACATAAATAAATGTATAAATATAAACATAAATATATAAATATTATATATAAATAAATACATAATTATTTGATAATCAAATTATGTTCAAGTTGAAAGTAAGAAAATATATATATATAAATATATATGTGTAAAATACAAATTTAAATAATGTTCCCGCAATTTCTGTTTAAACGAAATTTTACTCGTGGCGGTCTTGATATCAAGAGGTAAGTCATTCCAGAGTTTGATAGCCTTATTTATATTTATTTTGTTCAAATAATTATATTTTTATCCTGCAAAAAAAAACTGTAATATATAATATCATAAAAGATACATGTTAATTATTTACAATACATAAAATGAATTTAAATTAGTTTCGTCCGACCCAAAGTTTGCATGGAACGTTCTTTCGTAATTTCTATTATTCGTGTAACAAACTCGAATATAAACAAAAACATTTTAAAACAATTAAAAACTTTAAATTAAATTACGATAACTTTGTGGAAACAAGGCTTCGTGGGAACCAAGAGGGGTGGCTTGTTACGGAGTGCAGTTACAATATAAACTCCATTGTATAATATTCCGCCGCCGTAGGCCCTGGAGTCAAACGAACAAATATAATTTTGAATACAACAACAATGTGCTTGTTTTCTTGGTTCACACACAGAATATATTAGTGGGCATCTAACTACCTATTCACGTTTATAATTTCACTGTACACTGGAATTAAAAGGACGCTCCGTATTTTTATCTATATAAAACAAGATAATTAAGGAATTATTTAACACAATATAATTGTTTTTGATGACAATATACATTCTATAGTGCGTGGCCACTAAACAGTACTACACATCGGGACGTTCCTGAGCAAAGGTGAGTAAGTTTGGTGTTACATTGCTTACTTTGGGGTGTTCGGAGTGTGGAAGACGTTCTTCCAGGTCGAAATCGTATTTTTACTTCCTTTTCCATTAATTATTTTCTTTTCAATAAATACAGTCCACTCTCTATTTTATATATTAATTTATAAGGATTCGTAATCCAATATTTTTTGGTCCAATCACTGTCACAGGCTTTGTACAAAGTCAAAGTGGTTACTTCTATCTCACTTATTTCAGACGCGAAACATTGTCATCATCTCAGCCCGGAAGACTTCCACTGCTGGACATGGGCCTTCCCTAAAGATCTCCACGACGATCGGTCCAGCGTTGCTCGCATCCGCCTTCCAGCGATCCTGACCAGATCGTAGGTCCACTTTGCTAGAGGCCTTCCCACGCTGCGTCTTCCGGTCCGCGGTCGCCACTCGAGGACTTTACTGCCCCAACAGCCATCTGTCCTACTAACTATGTGCTCTGCCCATTGCCACTTCAGTTTCGCAATACTCACAATGTCGGTCACTCTGGAAACAGCTTGCTTTGTAAGAACCTAATTTTCTTTGTAAAAACGCTTATTATAAAAATGAAGAATTTATAAATGATAATAATGTTTTTGTAGAAAATATCTAACTGAATTTTATTCATAGCGCTGACAATGTTATCTGATTGAACAGAGATTAAGTGCGTAGCGATTTCTATGTTAATGGTCGCATGCCTAATCCTTGTTGTTAATTAAATACAAGTAAATAAATATTTATTCAAAAGAGCAACACACAAGTTTTTTGCTTATTCTTCTTGTGATGAGTCTGCATTCCGAATAAGCGGTACAATAAAAAAACTTGACTATTCAAAAGTGCTTATATTAAGTTTATTTGAATAAAGATTATTTCTATTTCTATTTCTAACCCTTTCTATAATCCGTATAATTCAAATGAGGATTGAAATTACGACGGCCCGAGCCTAGGTTCGAATCCCTAGCGGTGTCAGACTAATTTCGTATCCGTAAGGCAGGAGTTGGCCTTCAGCCGCTCCATAAGTCCTTCCGCGGGTTTGGAGTGCCTTCTGAACTGCTGCTGAAGCTATAAAGGCTGCGATTACCAGCATTAGAATAATTAGAAAAAAATCTTAATTGCATCATTGATTATTAAATAAAGAGAATATTACAGTTAAAACGTTTAAAATATACAATTTAATTATTACTTTCAATATTTCTGATATAATTCATTCATAATTTAAGAGCCACACTCTCATCGGTGGATCTCATGCTATTTTCCAAGACCTTCCACCATTCTTTTTAAAGTTTATACTTTTTGTTTACTGTTGACACGACTCCAGTTTTGACTTAATGTAGCTATGCCTTGGGCTTCCCCTCCCCCTCTTTCCATCTATCATCGTACCCTGAAGAAGAATGAAGTATCCAAACATTTTTCCTCGTCTAACCATTCTTCTCCAACACCACATTTCTGGAGCTTCTAGCTTGATATTATTATGACCATTCAAAATTAAGTTCCTGAAATGTTTACTTAACCATACAATATTATGTACATATATTAATTCTAAAATTAATTAACGTCTAATGACATAAGGTATTTTTCGTAAAAATAAAAATTATGAAGTACATATATTATTCCACTAATGTTCTAAAATTAATTAACAGATTAATTACATTTTTAGGTTATAATATATTTGTTTTTTTTTTATTATCATAAAATAAATTAATTAATCAAAAAAATTCATAAATTAATTAAAATAAAAATTATGATTAAAAATACATTTCGTGCATGCGTTAACAATATATATATTATATATATATATGTGTGTATTTATTATACTGTATTACTTTTTCTCTGTTATTCTCCATTGTGTATTTGGCTCATTTTGGCTCATTGAACTGTAATAAAAGAATTAATTATATTCAGTATCGAATGTCTGTGTGAACTCCAATGAAGGTACTGCGTATACAATAAATACATATATTCCTTTGTTATTTAAAGAAATATGATTATAAATCATTCAATATAGAGTATTCACATTAAACAATTCATTCATTTCGAACTAAGCAGTACCTATTACAGTAGTATAACGGTTTTTTTAATTACAGTAAACAATTACAGCTATTACTCTAACCTTTTACATAAACTTTTACCCTATCCCAGATATTTTTGAGATGAAGGATGGCCTATGTCTTCGTTTAACCCATCAATTTTACATCAAACTATCTGTACTTCGTGTGGAATTGATCTTTTCTTTTCTAAAATAAAAGTAGCCAGTCTTATTTTATTATACACTATGGAATTTAACTTTATTTTTCTAAAATAAAAGTAGTTTAAGTTACTCCTTATTACATCAGCTACCTGCCAAAAAAGTCCCGTCAAAATCGGTTCAGCCATTTCAGAGATTAGCCGGAACAAACAGACAGAGAGACAGACAGACAAAAATTGTAAAAAATGTTATTTTGGTGTATGTATTATTTGGATTATATTTTGGAGTATGTGTGGCGCTATGTTAATTGTCCAAGGTTATTTACTTATTACTCATAATTTGAATTAAATCTATACAGATAAATAAAATTGGAGTATCTGTTTGTAATATTTAAATAACCGTTTTTTACTACCTGCATATGAATATAAATACCGTACATACACCAAAATAACATTTATTTCAATTATTGTCTGTCTGTGAGTTTTAATTATTAATGTTTCTAAGGACTGTATATATTTTATATTATATTTTTAGTTACAAGAGAAACTACGGTCGCTGATGGTAAAAGACATATATTTCAAATTGACAATAAAAATCGAACGAAACATGAAATATTTAAATATATAGATATAAAAATATAATTATCATATAAAAAGGTGCGTTATGCACAGTGTGTATGTTTGTTGCGGCTAATATCTGTAATGGCTGGACCGATTGACGGGACTTTTTTTGGCAGATAGCTCATGTAATAAGGAGTAACTTAGTCTACTTTCATTTTAGAAAAATAAAGTTATATTCCACACGAACGTAGTTGTGGAACGTAGTTAATTATAATAATAAATATTATGAATATGAAATGAGTGCAAGAAGATAAGTTGATTCAACAAGTGTTTACGCTAGTTATGAAGGACCTATTATTAAATAACTTCTGGTTCACCTGATGCTGGCAGTTCATTAGCCAGCATTCAGGGGTATATGAAGGATAGTACTCTGTCACGGTCACAAATAAATTGACAGCGGAAATTGAATCTGAATGACAAAATAGAAATTCTGAGATCCGGTAATAGCTTCAATTAAAACTTTACAAACGAGTTAAACTCGAATTCTGGTAAGTGAAATATTTATCATTATATAGTATAAAACAAAGTCGCTGTCTATGTCTGTCCGTCTCTATGTATATATTTTTTTTAATCTTTAAAACTACGCAACGGATTTTGAAGCGATTTTTTAATGTTAGAGTGATCCTCGAGGAAGGTTTATAATACATGTATATATATATATATATATATATATATATATATATATATATATATATATATATATATATATATATATAATACATGTATTCCCGTGCGAAGCCGGGGTGGGTAATTAATTTCTGTCTGTCCGTCTCTATGTATGATTAAATCTTTAAAACTACGCAACGGATTTTGAAGCGGTTTTTTAATCGATAGAGTGATTCAAGAGGAAGGTTTATATATATAATACATGTACACCTGTGCGAAACCTCGGTAGGTACCTAGTAATATTATAAATGCGAAAGTAACTGTCTGTAACGCCAAAACTCCTGAACCGATTCAAATGAAATTTGGTACACGGATAGTATAGAGCCTAAGAAAGGATATAGGTTCCTTTTTAAAACGAAAAAATGGTTGTAAAGGGTTTAATAGAGGAAGTAAAAGGTTGTATGAAAGTATTGTTACTTTTTAATACGTAAAAAGGGTTGTAAAGGGTTGAAAGGGGAGTTGAGAGATTCTATATAATTAAGTAATTATTATTTTTAAAGCTTGAAAGCTTGAAACTTATTTTTTAAGCTGCTAGTTAAGTATAAATAAATATGACATTCAAATTTATGAAAACGTATCCTTAAGGTGTCAAAATAAAATAGGGGATGAAAGTTTGTACGGAACTTCGTCATTTTTGAAGGTAGAACGATAAAACTTTTTATTTGGATTTAAAGTATATCGACTTATATAAAAATAATAAAAAAAGATCGCCTGACTGTCTGTTCTTGCTAATTAAACGGCTTGACCGATTTTGACAGGATTTTCACTCGCAGACTAATGTTACAAAAATAAATTTAGAAATATTATTTATTGTAATACATAAACAGGAAGCGGACGTCGCCGGTAATAAATGGTAATTAATAAACCATCTCACGTAAACCCATAGACAACAGTTTCTTTAAATAATCACCATAAATACAAACGAAAGTATTCATACACTTTTCTCAAATCGCTTCATTACCGTCCACCATCATTCATTGTCTGAAATCAAATTAACATACAACACTGAACACCTCCGTCTGTCATTTCACACTATTAATTTATATATATGTCCGTCTGTATCGTTGGAACTCTAAAACTGTCGCGCTGTCATGTACATCTATCAAATAGACAAACATACATATTGTGGTTAACGAAAATGAATCTTATTCCGTTATATTTAGAGTCGCTGTTGCAATATTGATGTAATTGGTGCATGTCTCCCATATGTTTGTATTGTTGTAAAGGGAAATCAATCTTATGTCGTTAGGATTAGAGTTGATATTGCGAACATGATGGTATCGGTATGCGTCACCCAAATGTTTAAGTTAACAGGAATTAGAGTAATATAATATATTGTCCCCAAAAGTTTCATGTTTGTACTAAAATTAGTATTACGTCATTGTACTATGTGCATTGTGTATATTATACACTAGCTGTATTCATGACTTTGTCTGCGTGGAGTTTAACTTTATTTTTTTAAATAAAAGTAGTCTAAGTTACTCCGTATTATATCAGGTACCTGCCAAATAAAGTTCCGTCAAAATCGGTCCAGACATTTCAGAGATTTCGGAACAAACAGACTGACGGACAGACCGAGAGACAAATATTGTAAAAAATGTTATTTTTGTACATATATGTACCGTAAAAAACGGTTATTTCAATATTTTTACTACGTGCATATGAATATAAATACGGTACATACATACATACACATACATACACCAAAAGAACATTTTTTACAATGTTTATCTGTCTCTCTCTCCGGCTAATCTCTGAAATGTCTGGACCGATTTTGATTTTGGCGGAACTTTTTTTGGCATGTAGCTTTCGCGTTTGTAATATTAATAACATATATTTGCAAAGCTAAAATACAATCAAATGCACTTTTGCATTACAATATATTACAATAAAAGACTACTGTTTTTGAATTTCATAGAATATATACAAAACAACCACCAATAAATTTACTACCAATTTATGTTACTAAAGTTGGAAATTCAAATCTTTAGATGCCTTCAAGATTTAATCTCAATGAGTTTACAGTGAAATACAAATATACTAAGGACTTGTCACATTAACAACTTCACAGAAGTGAATTTATTGAACGATCAAAGACTGTTTTTCACTATTAAACATTTGTCAGTGTATTTACAATCTTAATGCTATAAGATTAAGGGGTATAATGTAATTAATTGTATACTACATTAGTTTGGATGTTTTGAGCGATCTATTGGTATGAGTCATTCCGGAATTGGGTCTGGCGGATTCTCTTTGTTGTTTATTAATATATTCACGGCTGTTATAATAATAATAATATAATATCTCAGGACAATTCACACAGCGCCATCTAGTCCCAAGTTAAGCAGAGCTTGTGTTATGGGTACTAGACAACTGATACAAATACATGGATACATTTTTTTTTGTAAATAAATACATATTATACATAGAAAACACCCAGACCGATACAAACGATCATACTCATGAATACAAATGTTTGTACCGTGCGAGGAATCGAACCCACGACCATCGGATAGTAAAGCGGTGTGCTAAACCACTAGACCACCGAGGCTGTCAAAGTTAAGGTATTATTAAAGTTAAGGTAGCCAGAGATATTGCTACAGGTGGACATCTCAGCATTTTTATTGCTTTCTCTCATTTTTCGACTGAAACACAACTTAAAGAACAACCTTGGAGGATGAAGGAATAAATTTCTAAAAACTTCTCTGTGTTGAATAACTACTAATTTGGTGAGTATGGATGTATGTTTGTTACTTTTTCACGCAATAACTGCTGAACGGATTTTGATGAACTTTACAGTGATATAGCTTATACATCAGAATAACGTATAGGCTATACCGCGTGTACAGCTAGTATAAAAAAAATATTTATCATATGTCACCTCCGATCGATTCCCCGTTCAATTCAAACGGGGATCGATGTTACGACGGCCTGAACCGAGGTTCGAACCTCTAGTGGTGTCCTCAGACTAAAGTCGTATCCGTCAGGCAGGAGTTGGCCTTCAGCCGCTCCATAAGTCCTTCCGCGGGTTTGGAGTGCCATCTGCACTCGACCCCTAACGTCCGGTGAAGCTGTAAAGGCCAGCTGCGGCCAACAGCACTAGAGTAGTACGAAAAAAAAACTACTTTAAGAAAAAAACAAACCTTAGTAATTTTTAACATTATTATAAATGTCAAAGTAAATCTGTGTCTGTCGTTTTCACACTAAAACTATTGAACCTATTTTGATATAATTTGGTACACAGATAGTGTAGACCCTGAGAAAGGATATATGCTGCTTTTAAAGCGACAAAGGGTTGTAAGTGGTTGAAAGGATGTAAGTTTGGAACATGTTTTTTACGATACTGATTAAATATAAATAAATATGACATTCAATGTTCGTAAAAATATTACTCTTAAGGGGGTAAAATAAAATAGGGGATGAAAGTTTGTAGAATAGCTACACTGAGTTTAGAGTACAATTTTTTCTCTTTGTCTGTTTGTTTGTTTCCGGTGAAGCTCTAAAGGCCAGCTGCGGCCAACAGCATTAGAGTAGTCAGAAAAAAAAGTCACATGAATTTATTTGTTCCAGCTAATCTCTGAAATGGCTGGACCGATTTTGACGTGACTTTTATCAGGTAGCTGATGTAATAAGGAGTAACTTAGGCTACTTTTATTTTTGAAAAATAAAAGTCGTGGGAACAGTTAATCAGTAATATTTATTATCTAAACACGACAGTGATATACTCGTAATTACTAAATGAATTGCCGTTCTATGGCAACGTAACAAATGTAAACTCATAACCTCTCTTTTAACCGACCTCGCGGTACATTAGTTATAATGATGGATGGTACGGCACGGTAACTGAAGTTAGCTGTTAAAAATGGTTACTAACTCATAAATAACTAAATTTTTTGTCTAGTATTAATTATATATCTACAAGCCTTATTTAGTGCAGGACTAAATAGCTGTATGTAAGTAGTCCTGGGTTACTTAAAAAAAATATGAGAAAAAAAAACATATTATACTGGGTCCTGTATAAAAGAAATAGTATATAAATTATTTAAATTATTAACCGGGTCCTCTCTCCCTTCAACCTCTCTCTTCAAGACCCGGTTAATAATTTAAATAATGTATATTAAAAGAAATAGTATATAAATTGTCTAGTATTCATACTACAAGCTTTATTTATTTTAGGACTAAATAGCTTTATGTGAGTGGTCCTGGGTCATTTAAAGAAAAAAAAAATAGTAAAAAGAAACATATTGTACTGGGTCTTATATAAAAGAAAAATACCAATTGTTATCGACGGCAATTATTTTGTGGAAATACTTTCAGTCGGCCGGCCATTTGATACGCATAATTAACTATGAACTCTATGTCGTTAGCAATAAAGGCGAATGTGTACGGCCCCGAAAAACTGTCCGTCATAGTTCCGGGTGGGTTTTCACTCAGAAATAATTACCTAATAAAGATCTACGATACGTAATATTTACAAGGAAACGCTATTATCTGCTCAGTGAGACTTGTCAATGTCTGCAGGAGTTTCGGTATAAACACTCGCTCATACATGGCAGTATGTTAACTTTACTTTGCCTTTATTATTTATTGTGACCAAAAAAGAAAAAAAAATGGAGGAAAAATAAATTTGAGGTTATATTTTTAAATATTTTGTTTTTCTTGGTATTTATTCAAATTATGCGTTATAAATGATGCAGTAAATATAGTATTATTTCAAGCTAAAACTTATTACTTCTTTTTAGCAAAATAATCGTATTAATTGTATTAATGAGTGATGATTGTTTGTTTGTTCGATTTCATTTATATGAAAGGTTTTATAGAAGTATTGTACTATTATTGGTATATAATATTTATTTATGCATAATTATATCTATACATATAAATAAAATTGGAGTATCTGTTTGTAATATTGAAATAACTGTTTTTAACTACATACATATGAATATAAATACGGTACATATACCAAAAAACCACTTTTAAAAATTTTTGTCTGTCTGTCAGTCTGTTTGTTCCGGCTAATCTCTGAAATGGCTGGATTGATTTTAACGGGACTTTTTTGGCAGGTAGCTGGTGTAATAAGGAGTAACTTGGGCTACTTTTATTATTGTTTTTTTTTAATTCAGAAAATAAAAATAAATTCCACGCGGACAAAGTCGCGGGTACAGCTAGTTTAACATATAAATGAATCTTTCAATCAAATAGATGTCAAAACAACTCTGACAAAGTTAAAAGTCATTATTCAAATTCAAAATCATTTACTCATGTAGGACTTTTTAGCCGCTTATGAACGTCAAGTTTTTTGTAATTAATATGTTTTCTCTACCGTCTTATCTTATAGTGTGCGGATCGTATTTGTGACCATGGAAATGTAAGACAGCTAACCGCTACACTATTATGGTTTTCATAAAAAGTCATCTGCCATTATTTCAGCTTTCAGGTTGTTTTTTAAGCTTATTATTAGTTCTCCGGAATAGCAACGCATGAGTGTAGTCACAATTGACATGATAACGTGATGTTCATGTACATAGGCGATCAATTATCATCACATATGTCTTCAGCTTGTTTGCTATTCTAATATCATCTAATCATTTATAGTTCTTTTATATTACATTCTTGTTTTTGATACTTCAATTCATTCTTTCTGTTTCTAATATGTTAGTCTATTATTAATATATTTTCTCCGTTTTACCAATTCTTTTTTCTTAATCACATAAAAAAAAGAAAGAAAGAAAGAAAGAAAGAAAGAAAGAAAGAAAGAAAGAAAGAAAGAAAGAAAGAAAGAAAGAAAGAAAGACCGAAAGAAAGAAAGAAAGAAAGAAAAAAAGAAAGAAAAATATGATATGATACATGGCAATGTGAATTCATCCTTACCGTGATCCGGTCACCGGTCATAACAATCAATAACATGTCGCATTACTTCAACCGTGACGGATGTCTCCGACCCTCGCACTATACCAAACAAAAATATATATGTTATCACAAGAAACTTTTGTCTCCTATACTATCTTATGAAATTCAAATTTCGAATTCGAATTCAAAATATTTTTTCATGTAGGTACAGATTTATGATATGTCAAATATACCGTCCGTTCGGATTGATTTCAAGATGAGAAGAACTGATAAGAAACTCAGCTCGATATAATAATAATAATAGACAATTGTACAAAATAACAGATCGATTATAATAATAAATGATAAGTAAAATAAAATAGTTTAAATTTTAGATATTGCAATTCCAAACACATAAGCAATATCACAATTTGCACACTCGTGTGAAACCGAAATGGGTCGGTTTGCAAAACATGCAAGTTTCTTGCTCATTCTTCTTGTGATGACTCTGCGTTGCCAAAGAGTGGTAGAATAAAAAATGTAACTATTAAAAGTGCTTATATTAAGTTTATTTTAGTATCAATTATTTTTCTTCTATTCTATATTATTTTTTACCAATAAACTTCTATGATTGGCTACAGCCAAGGAGTTGGCTTTAAATGCTGTGTTTCAGTTGAATTAAGACGTGACAAAGAAATTACAGGAGTTAGAAGTATGGCAGCTACCAGAGCGATGGCGTATGACGGGGAACTATGGGAGTTAGGAAACGCCACTACACATCCTATGTGGTTGTAGCCCACTCATGCAGAAACGAAATATCTCCTTTGAAAAGTTTACACTCTTTCCCGAGGAGATAAAAACCATCGCTCCTAAGAATATCCTTCAATTCTTGTACCTGACGGGTCTATGTAGCGAACTCTGAAAAATGGCGAGCACAATAGATCTATGTAGATCGCAGTGCTGCAGGTGCTACAGTCACCTGAGAATAGCCCAAACAACCCGATAGAAAAATGGGAGTTTTTCATTATATTGCTATTACTGTTTGCCATTTTTGCTACTTAAAAGACAGTCTGGAAATCGATACATATTTAATTGTTACAAGAGAAACCGCTGTCTCAACCCAAGTAACCTTTTAATACTATTCTATATCTCCCTTAACCAAACATCGTCGTAGAATGAGAGCTTCCTAATTATATTTGCAGTAGATTTATTTCTGGGTCCGTTTGTCAATGTTCACGGTTAAATTAATTAAGGAACGGTCACGGGTTCGAGTCCCGCTGTTTGAATGGTCATTTGGGATGGAAGTAATTAGGATAAAATATTGGTCCGCCATCGAATGAAACCTTGGGAATGAATACGATTTCTGTTTTTGGCTCTTGTTAAGTTTGCATTATTTGCTGAGTTTGTTTAATGTGTGTTAGTTTTTATAGGAGTGGTCATCTAGTGGTTGAAATTTGATCATAATTAATTTAACATTCAGTAAGACTATAGACAAATCATATTTTTTTTGTGGATGATAATAAAATGGTACATCCGCCTGCGCTAACTTTTTTTTAAGCTGGCGGGGCACCTGTGGAGGATGATAAGATGAAGTCAGGCCAGAATTTATCACAATGGTTTCCAGGAGGAACCGCGTGAAGGTCGATCTATCATGGTACATTGATAGCAATGGGGATTACTAGCTCCCATTACTAACAATACACTTCCCCCACAAATCATATTAATAGCAAAAATTTTTAATCTATTCACAATTTGACCACAGACTTTAAGATTAAACAAAAGAGTATATATGCGTGTGTATGTCAAATACATTAATTTAAAGTCTTTTTATGCATAATTTCTCCTTCTCAGTATAAACTATAAGTTTGCGAAATTTAATAAACCTCGGTCCGCGCAAGTTCTGTAAAAAGGGGTATAAAATTTTTGCTTTGCTAATATCTTGACTACCCTAACTTAATGAGATAAGAAATTATATATGTGCATAATAAAAAAATGTAAGTAATAGTGAAAAAATAAGGATGAGGAAAGCTATTATCTAAATATATATAACTCAAAGGTAATTGACATAGTGATCTATAAACGTACAGCCCAAACCACTGGACGGATCGGGCTGAAATTTGGCATGAAGGTAGATGTTATGACGTAGGCATCCGCTAAGAAAGGATTTCGATTAATTCTACCCCTAAGGGGATAAAATAGGGGATGAAAGTTTGTATGAAACTTTGTCAATTTTAAACCGATCGGGCTGAGACTTTGCATGCATAAAGCTACTATGACGTAGGCATCCCCTAAGAAATGATTTTGATAAATTCCACCCCTAAGGGGATAAATTACGGGTAAATCTAGTTTGGATTTAAATAAATATAATCTCAGAAAAATGTATTACAAAACATTATGCAATTACTCTATTTTTAAATATAATAAAATAACCACATATGTTTTTAATACATTTATTATAAAATTAATTTACACTCACGACGAATTCTGTTTCACAGTTTGAATGTAGACTTCTGTGAATATCGCCAGCCCTGGCTCATTTCCTTTCTTGTAGAATTCAGTTTCCTTTAGTTTATTGAACCATGCAATAGTCTTCGGAAATTCATCACTTATTGGCACTACTTTATCTAGTGTTGACACTGTAGCTATCACAGATATATCAGCCACTGTAATATTATTCGCAGCTATATATTGAGTTTTCTGAAGATATCTTTCTAACATTCCATAAACTTCTTTCGTATTTTCAATTTGTTGTGGGGTAGGTCCAGGTACTCTATTCTTAAATACCCCAACTGCAATGGGTATAAATTTTTGGAATACAACTGCTGCTTCGAAGAACAAACGCTGATCAATTGTAGCTCTTATATTCAAGTCATCTGGGTATAGTTCCGCTTGTTTCTCACCTCCATATTTGGACGCTAAGTATGTGATAATAGCGTGGCTGTCAGATAGAATGAATTTTCCGTCTTCAATTACAGGCACTGTATGCATTGGATTCTTTTCAAGAAATTCTGGTGCTCGGGTCTCGCCATTGTGTGTATTGACATGAACTAATTCGATGTCAAGTTTAAGAACCTCAATGGTCATAAGGACGGCTCTGCTTAAAGGACTGCCGTTGTTTTTATATAACACGATTGGCATTTTGCTATCGCAAATAGACTGGGTGTCAAAGGGTTTAGTAACTATATATATTACACCACACAAATCAGATAAGGTACCTTATCGTTATATTATTTACAATTTTAGTTCGGTGAGGTGATTTAAGATAGCAATGCGATAATGTAGTAGATATCAAGTTGATTTTACAATATGAATGATTGCGTCAAAGTTTTGTAGCACTTTGTCACACTTGAGGCCGAGATGAAGTGATAATCTAGGGATGATCAATATTCGATGTTTTAAAACATCGATGTCGAGTTGTATAACACCGATATCGAGTCGCCGATAATATCGAAACATCGTTACAAAGATTATTTCAAATAGGCTTCTGATGTCGACGATCTAAAAAAACGTCAAGGTCAAACGAAAGATGACATAATATCAGATCGGCTGGACATTGACGTTATCTGTCGATCACATATCGGTACTTACATCGTCGATATCGATAGTAATATCGATATTTTTCTAACATCTATCAACCCTACAATAACTCGATTCACGGGGAGGCGCGAGGGGGGTGCCGCTATTGTAGATGACGAATGAGCATCGAACCGGTTCTCTAATTAAACTGGATGACTTTGTTTACCTTGTAGAAAAAATAAGACATAATAGGCAAGTATGAAGGTCAATGGATATTACAATGGGATTAAAAAAATATATTTTTTTATTAAGTCATTACTATATCTTACCTCCGTAATCTGGGAGGTTTAAATTATGTATCAAACAATAACATTTTATAGTTTAAATATATTTGTTTACATTTTTATTAAGAAAATAAAAGATCTGCAGTAAACTTTATACTAGAACATGTATCTACAGTTGCACTAGCAGGCTTAGATTCCTATCAGTTCATAAATGATTATCTGCCACTGCCAAATTGTTTGATTATAATCAAATAAAATCTTAACTACCTCTACAATACAAATTATATCACTATAATATATAAGTAACATGACGATTTATTAACTGGTAAAATCAAACATTCCCTTTATTTATATTTTATCTTTATTTAAATAGTGTCTAATTTTAAACTAACATTTATTTATATAAATCAGATTTGTTGGTTTAACAATTCCGTCAATATTTCCTTTATTTGCAACAGGCCTGGTTCGTTCGCTTTTTTATAGAAATCATAATTTTTCATTACGTTGAGCCACTGCACCAGATTTGGATATTTATCCGTTACGGGGATTAATATTTCATAAGTTGATATTGTAGCAACTATAGATATATCGGCTAGGGTTAAATGATCTCCAGCTAAGAACTTAGATTTTTGCAGGTACCTCTCCAAAACCCCGTACGCATCTTCAGTGTCTTCAATATGCTGTTGATTAGGTCCATTAGTTTCCTTCCTGAACATGGGTCTAGACATAGCCATTATTTTAGGAAATAGTACACCAGCTTCGAAGTACAAACGTTGGTTGATAGTAGCTCTTATATTCAGGTCGGTAGGGTACAATTCTTTATGTTTCTCCGCTCCGTATTTTGATACTAAGTAAGTCATGATAGCATGACTATCTGCGAGAGGAAATTCTCCATCTTCAAGTAAAGGCACTGTATGCATAGGATTTTTTTCTAAATATTCCGGTTTTAAATGTTCACCAGCGAGTGTGTCTACTTCAACAGGTTTATATTTAAGGTCTAGGATCTCAATGGTCATGAGAACTGCCCTGACCGGGGGGCTTCTGTCGACTTTGTGTAATACAAGCGTCATTTCTGCGCACAGGTTGAACGGTAACTAGCAAGTGTTGAGATCCGTGTGTGTGTCATTATCGAAGATACAGATAGAAGGCCGGTATACATAACGATGTATATATGACGTGGACAGATTGTAGAATTGATCATATTTTTTTATCTTTATTTTGACAACAGACTGTCATTATATAAATACATAATTGTACAGAGAAATTCGTTTTTACAATACATATTGAGCGCCGAAAAATTGATTACATAGAGTGAGCCTAGTGGAGTGAAGTACTAAGTACAAGTTTTAATAGAATGTGATAGTAATATTAACATTAATATATATTTAGATTTCAGATTTAGACTTATTTATTTGCCATGTAAAAACAGGTTACATTTAGCTCGTCAGTTACAAAATTATATAAATTTAAATTTGATTTTGACATAAATTTATTCATATGATAAAATGAATTATTTTTAAAAAATTACTTCAATGTTCTTCTAAATTTTAAAATTGCTAAATAGGCTACTTCTTTTGGCGATTTATTGTACTTTATCATCTTCAATGGCTGTCCCTGTTAATAGATTTTGCTAGTCTTTCTTTTGGAATTACAAGTTTGTCGTTATTTCGTGTGTTATAATTATGTATATATCGATTTTGTTTTAGATTATATATAGATAGAAAGGCCGTCATAGATAAAGATGTATATGTGATTAAACAGATCAGCGAATTGATCAAGATTTAATCGATAGATTATGTCATTATTGTGACAACAGACAGTCAATGAATAAAAATGCATCTACTTTACGAAACGATATTTCTTCGATCTACTTTATGACGATAGATTCTACGATTTGGTAAAGTGGCGACACTGGTGTAGTGGTTTTGTACACCTTACCTCCGATGGTCGCGAGTTCGACTCTTCACAGAATTCAAACATTTGTATTCAAGAGTATTATTATTTTGGTCTGGATGTTTTCCCCGTAGACTCGTAAATGCAATTATATCAAAACGGTCAGTAATTTTATGACGATAGTTTCTTCAATTTGGTCACGACATATACATACAATGTAAATAATGAAGCGGATTGATTTTTCTTATTAGCGTCGGCAAAAAAGAGATAACAACAGCATTGCTTTAGGATGATATAACCACAATTTTAGGGCTCCGCAGATGAATAGAATTTGGATAGTTTGCGAATACTGGATTTATTTTCTTTATCTGTTCGCGACATTGCCGAAAAAATACAGGAAAGTAGGCTGAGATGGTACGCCCACGTGAAAAGAAGACCACCTGACTACGTTGGCAATCTGCCGCTACAGCTTTCCATCCCCGGTAAAAAACGCAGAGGCAGACCAAGGAAGGGGTGGGAAGATGTAATTGCTGGAGACATGGTGGAGTACAGTGGACATAATACGCGACAAACTTGATACTGATATCATTGTTATTGTAATAATGACTTGTGTAAAATTTACGAAAATATCGAAAGGCATACAGATAAAAATCAGTGGAGTTTAGATATCTAAATATATATAACTCAAAGGTGACTGACGTAGAGAGAGAGAGAGAGAGAGAGAAAGAGAGAGAGAGAGACTAAGAAAGGATTTTGATTAATTAAACCGCCAAAGGGATAAAATACGGGATGAAAGTTTGATATGAAACATTGTTATTTTAAACCGATGAAACTTTGTGCATAAAATATGACGTAGGCACGAAGAAATGATTTTGAAATTCCATAAGAAGATAAAAAATCAGTGGAGTTTAGATATGTTGACATAAGATACGATAGTCCGAGATTTTTTTTATCTATACATGTAAATAAAATTGGAGTGTCTGTTTGTAATATTGTAATAACCGTTTTTTACTACATGCATATGAATATATATACGGTGCATACACCAAAATAACATTTTTTACAATTTTTGTCTGTCTGTCTGTTCCGGCTAATCTCTGAAATGGCTGGACCGATTTTGATGGGACTTTTATTGCCAGGTAGCTGATGTAATAAGGAAGAACTTGGACCGCTTTTATTTTTAATTATTAAATATAATTTGCCTTATTATTTTCTCGTCTCGTCTTAAACTTCTTCCTACACAAGTTTTTTTTTTATACTACGATGGTGGCAATCAAGCATACGGCCCATCTGATGGTAAATGGTTACCGTAGCCTATGAGCACCTGAAACACCAGGGGTATCACTTGCGCGTTGCCGACCCTTAAGAAACCTTAATATACCCTTCTTGAAAAACCCCATGCTGTACTCTAGTGGGAAAACCTCGGCAGGAAGTTCATTCCACAATCTAAGTGTACGCGGGAGGAAAAAGGTAAAGGTGTCATTATTATTGTGTATAAACTGACTACGATTTAATTTAATAAAACTCTTATCTATATTTCAGATAAGATTAATAAGAAGGTAATGTTTATCAATTAGTGGATTAATTTGTGGCTTCTCGTTCCATATTATATATTTTTTAAAACAACACGATTGTTATCTTTCTGTACAAAAAAGAGCGATCAGTTTGCAATGCACCCTGGGAATCATGTAAAGACCATTTTAAAAGACTAAAAATTCTTACAGTACCCAGTCTATATATACAGGTTTTGTTGACAGATGTAATCAAAAACAAACATCTGTATGAATCTGAAGAGAACATGAAACAACGTTTAATAACAAGGAGAATGAATATACAGAAGGTAATAATTCCTACACTAAACCTAGTGACCAAGAAATCAAGCGGTGATACTTTATAAGTTACCGAAGGATCTTAAATTATTGAATAATTTGAGTTGATTTACAAAAAAATTGAAGTCACTACTAATAAATTGACGATTTTTGATGTTTTTTTTTTGTTATGAATGATATTCTGTAAAATGACAACATGTAAATTTATTAATTTTATCAACCATCATATTAACATTCAAATACAATATACATTGTTCATGAATACTTACTATGGACTTCACTGCGGACCAGAGACTTCTCTTATATAAGTCACAGGTTCGGACGCACATGGAGTACTGCTCTCATCTTTGGGCGGGAGCACCTGGATACCAGCTCGGTCCTTTTGACTCGGTTCAGAGACGTGCTATGAGAATTGTCGATGATCCCAATCTCTCTGGCGGTCCACTTAGCTTGAGGCGAGACTTCGCCTCGCCTTGTGTGTTCTACCGATTATACAACGGACTGTGTTCTGAGGAATTGTTCGACATGATGCCGACAGCCACCTTTTACCACGGCACCGCTCGTCATCGACAGGGAATGCATCCCCACACACTGGAACCTAAGTGGTCCCGAACAGTGCGGTTTCAGAGGAGTTTCCTCCCGCGTACACTTAGATTGTGGAATGAACTTCCTGCCGAGGTTTTCCCACGAGACTACAGCATGGGGTTTTTCAAGAAGGGTATATTAAGGTTTCTTAAGGGTCGGCAACGCGCAAGTGATACCCCTGATGTTTCAGGCGTTCATAGGCTACGGTAACCATTTACCATCGGATGGGCCGTGTGCTTGATTGCTACCATCAAAAAAAAATGTACTTTAATGGTTAGAGCTAACGTAACACGTGGTAAAGGATTTACAAACATACCTATCAACAAATTCACTATTTATAGGCATGACCAATTCAATATTCTTGTCTTTAGTTGCATACTCACGATATTTCTGACATTTAGCAGAGTTTTTAAAAGTTTGTCATATGATCACTGTACTTGTCTAGCAATAAGTAGTTTTAATAGAATAGAATAGAATAGAAAATCATTTATTCAAATAAACTTACATTGAAGCACTTTTGAATAGTCATAACATTTTTTTTTAATCTACCGCTCATTCTGAATGCTGTCTCATGACAAGAAGAACAAGCAAGAAACTAGTGTGTTGCTCTTTTAAATAATTTACTTTTACTTACAATTTAAGTTTAAGTGTGTGAATACAAACTACCGATTAGCACTAATTCAATGAAATAATAAAATAGAAAAAAACATTCAATGCACAACAACTGGTTAAACAATTAATAAGAGAAAATAAGTCATAGTGATTAGAGCAGACCAGTCCCTACAAGCAGCACCCGTTCACGTGTAGGACGGATGAGCCAGCCACCACTGCGCTCGATCATATTTTAGGGAGCCCAATGACCCGGCCCACCACGCCGCCACAAGTCTGGACATTTTAGTGAGCATGACTACTCAAAACACCAGACCACGTCATAGCTACTCACAAGTGCTACTCTTAAAATATTTTCGCACAGTCAGGTAAGCAAAGCTTGTGTTATGGGTACTTGACAACTTACATAAATACATTAGATATATTTGTAAATACGTACATAATTATACATAGAAAACGCCCTGACATCATTTGTATTCATACTCATGAATACAAATGTTTGTATCGTGCGAGGAATCAAATCCGCGTTCATCGAAAGTAAAGGGGTGTGCTAAACCTCTAGAACTATAAGCTCTTTAATTTATTAAAACAAACGTGCAATAATTTCACCAAGTATATTCAACTCTAATAAAACATAATTTGCGTAATTTAGTACTTTTTATATAATAATTACAGTACGGTTAATGAAATTAATATATACTACCCACCATTATACATTAAAAGAAAAAAAATGGAAGAATTGACAAGAAAGAAGCACTATAACTACTAAAACACAAATTTATTGAAATAAGGTTACGATGATCTCTGCTTAACCATTAGTTTGTATGCATTTGAAATAACCGCCAAACCAGGTTCATTTGCCTTCTTGTAGAATTCAGTTTCTTTCAACTTATTCAGCCATTCAATAGTTTTTGGGAATTCATCACTAATTGGAATCATTGCATCAAGCGTTGATATTGTAGCGACTATCGATATATCTGCCACAGTTATATTATTTCCAGCTACATACTCGGACTTCTGTAGATACCTTTCTAAAATTCCATACGCTTCTTTAACATCTTCAACTTGCTGTGGCGTAGGCTCTGGTGCTTTATATATAAAAACTGTGTATATTATGGAAATAAATCTCGGGAATATTACTGCAGCATCGAAGTACATACGCTGATCAATTGTAGCTCTTATCTTTAAGTCATTAGAATACAGATCCTTTTGTTTTTCACCACCATATTTGGACACTAGGTATGTTATAATAGCGTGACTGTCTGCAAGAATGAAATCTCCGTCTTCAAGCAATGGTACTGTATGCATTGGGTTCTTTGCAACGTATTCAGGTTTTCTAGTATCTCCCTTTAGAGTATTATGACTAACAAAGTCTGCTTCGAGTTTGAGAAGTTCAATCGTCATGAGTACAGCCCTGACAGGTGGACTGCCATCCGTTTTGTGTACTACTAGTGGCATGGTACTGTCGGGAACTGATAGACTACTGACTTTTTCAATAACAGTTTATTCTTTATCACCTTTAACGGTTCTTTATAAACGCGATAACGAAGATAGCATATCATTGAATTTATTAATTTTTTTTAATGATTCTTATTCAAGTGTTGTGATAAGAACGAAGTTCCTTGTTATGTGTGTATAAACCAAACAATTATTATGATATCATTTATTACTTCATCACTTAACACAACAACTAATAAATATAGAATAGAATAGATAATCATTTATTCAAATAAATTTAATTTAAGCATTTTTGAATAGTCATATTTTTTTAATCTACCGCTCATTTGTAAATTTGTTTCATCATAAGAAGAACGAGCAAGAAACTTGTGTGTTGCTCTTTTAAACAATCCTTGTAAGTTCACATTTTACAAGTCGAAACGTGTGAATACAAACTACCAACCAGCACTAATTTATTAGGGTCAAATATAAATACACAATAAGATTAAATCAGTCGTAATGACAAGAGCTGACCAGTCCCTACAAGCTGCACTCGTTCACGAGTATGACGGATAAGCCAGTCATCATGTATATTATATATAAAATTAAGTAATAAAAGAAGAGATAATATATCAACTGACCAATTTCGGATGCCTGACGGAAAAGCTTTCTGGTCCCTTTTCACAAAAACCAAGGTGAAGTCTATGCGAAAACTACAGAGCTATAAAACTGATTCACACAGTTTAAAAATCTTAGAATGGGTGTCTATGTGTGGTTAATAGCTTTAATTAATAGGACAATTGCGTAACCTGCGAATGAGCTGGCGGGACACGCGGATGGATGGGTGACCGTGATCAGACATCACGTATTATTTTACAATTTTATACATTTTTCATAAGCGGCTAAAATGTACTACATCGTGTCTGATTTGATCTGATATGTTTTTTCATGTGTATGAAGACTGAAAATGGGAACTAAATAATTTAATAACCATTTACTGTATGTACCAAATTTATCACAAATTATTTCATTTTATTTAATTGTGTGAAAGATGATATGAATAAAAGAAGAGTATGCTCAGATATGACGGCCGATAGAGAGCAGTGGAAGAGAATGACATACTGCGACGACCACAAATAATAAGATAAAGGCATGGTGAAGGCAATGATGATGAACATAAATTTTATTTAATTTGTTATAATAATAAGTACTTTTTTTAGAGCAACACACAAGTTTCTTGCTCATTCCTATCGTGATGACTCTGCATTCCGAATGAGTGGTATAATAAAAAAAATGTGTTTATTCAACAGTGCTTATGTTAACTTTATTTGAATAAATTTCATTTCATTTATTAAGTAAAATACAAAAATTAAAATTAAAGTGCTTTGTATATTGAAAAAAAAATTGAATTTCGCACATCGAGATTTTGTATGAAGGGGGGAAAACGCAATCACAGTGTATGCCCATAATCTGTGTATGATATATATCAAGATAAAATCGTGGTTGTTATCTGAATAAAGTCGTTTCCATTCAAATGTTCGCTGAAAACTGTGCAGAGGGCCATTTATACTGGACCTTTATTGTGGTGCAAAATACAGGAGGAAGCGTTGTTACGAATATATTGATGAAGATTTTTAATTAATAATAATAATATCTTGACTGAAAATGTATTATAAAAACTTCTTTCTTATTAAAACTGAAAACTGTACAGTGGGCCATTTATACTGGAACTTTATTGTGGTGCAAAGTACAGGAGAAAGCGTTGATTCGTAACAAAATAACTATTGATGACGATTTTTAATTAATAATGACACAAAATTTACTGTATAAACTTCTTTCTTATAAATACGCAGCATATATTTCAGAGTATCTTAATATATATAACTCAAAGGTGACTGACATAGTGATCTATCAAAGCACAGCCCAAAGCACTGGACGGATCGGACTGAAATTTAGCATTCAGGTAGATGTTATGACGTAGGCACCCGCTAAGAAAGGATTTTGATTAATTCTACCCCCAAGGGGATAACTTATTCTCCAGCGTGCGTAGAAACTTTTTGCCACGCACAACCACATTGTGAAATCACCTTTCAGCAATGATCTTTCCGAGACGATGCAATATGAAGGTTTCACCTTCAAGAAAAGTGTCTGTGCATTTTCTACCGCATATATCACGGGGAGTGTTCTGAGGAATTGTTCGGATTAATACCAGCTGCTGAGTTTCACCACCGTACCACCCGCCAGAAACTGAAATACCATCCTGATCATCTGGATGAATGGCGGTATTCCACGGTACGGTTTTCTAGAAAATAAACCACATTGTGGAATCACCTTCCAGCAATGGTATTTCCGAACCGATACGATATTGAAACCTTCAAGAAAAGTGTTTATTCCTTCTTAAAAAGTCGGCAACGTACTTGCAATTCCCCTAGTATTTCTGGTGCTCATGGGCGGCGGTAATCATTTACCATCTGATGAGACGTAAGATCGTATGTCCACCACCATATTCTACATCTTCAACTAGCGCCTCGCCATGCCAGTGGATAGCGCCCTCTAGTACTTTGTTCTAAGTTGAACCGTGTCCTGAAACGCCTGAATCACCGAGGCCGTGAAACTGAAGAAAATGAACTCGCTATCGCTCGTACCTTGAACTACAATCCAGCCTCGCGCCATTAAGGGTATATATACATTCAAATGTGGATTTCGATATAGCAGTTAAGGCCCGTTTACGAATACAGCAGTGGTATGACGCCGGTAACGCGCTGAAATAAAAGACTTTATGAAGCCAAATGTGAGATGGTTATAAAAAATTTAATGGGCAGGTATGATTGTGAGGTATGAGGTAGACTGAATAGTCTTCAATTTGGTGGTAGTCCTTAGATTCAAAAGGTATTTTTAACCATTCTTATTAATATTATAAATGCGTGAAGTAAGTTTGTCTGTCTGTTGCGCTTTCACACTAATGAAGCCAAATGTGAAATGGTTATAAAACGTTTAATGGGCAGGTGTGATTGTGATGATATAAGTAGAATGACTGAATTTAATAAAGTCTGGTCAGATATTTATCAGATTTAATTTAGTTAATTAGGTTTTCAGTTTGTTTGTATATATATATATATATATATATATATATATATATATATATAAAATTAAGAATAAATTTTATTTAAAGCGTCGGTGGTCTCCAGCAATTTAACACACCGATCTGGTCAAAATTGTTTACAGGTTCGATTCTTCGAGCGGTACTGACATTTATATTTATGAGTATTATTTTATATAGGTCTGGGTGTTTTGTATGAAAAATGATGAAGGTGATTCTGTGATTGCGCGTACAAGTGACAGATAGACAAAAATTATAACGATCATTGTTTACGTTAATATAAATAGAATCATTCATGGACAGACAGCGGGCATTTCTATTTTTTTGTATGTATATATATATACATATATAAATGTATGTTTGACAGCGTCGATGGTTTAGCGCTTTAACACACCGCTTTTACTTCCGATGTTTGCAGGTTCGATTCTTCGAACGGTACTGAATTTATATTTATGAGTATTATTTTATATAGGTCTGGGTGTTTTGTATTTAAAAAAAAATTAATTATTTTTACCATATGCCTAAAATAAAATCTCTTCTTAGTTCAGGACTAGATGACGCTGCGTGAATTTTATGTGTATTATTATTAAAACATGAAATATGACTATATATATCAATTTCTCAAATATATATATACTAGCTTTTGCTCGCGGCTTCGCTCGTGTATCTTATCTCTTTAGGGGTGGAATTTATCAAAATCATTTCTTAGGGGATGGCTATGTCATAGTAGCTTTATGCATGCAAAATCTCAGCACGATCGGTTTAAAATTGTCGAAGTTTCATATAAACTTTCATCCCCTATTTTATCCCCTTGGGGGTAGAATTAATCAAAATCCTTACATCTACCTGCATGCCAAATTTCAGCCCGATCCGTTCAGTGGTTTGGGCTGTGAGTTGATAGATCACTACATCAGTCACCTTTGAGTTATACATATTTAGATATACTTCGCTCAAAAGTGACTTATCTGAAGAATTTAATTAAATGGATATTACTTGTAATGTAAATAAAGTGACTTTGTATATAGAAAATCTAATGGAGATCTTGTCACAGAAAAGGCTTTTAAGGTAAAATAATAAAATAAAATGACAAGCGTGAAATGGTTTTCATGCAGCACGGTTCTGGAGACAATATTGGTATAACTGATTTTTTTTATATTGGATATGATTATATATTGACGACCTCGGTGGTCTAGCGGTCTAGCACACCGCTTTACGTCCGATGGTCGCGGGTTCGATTCCTCGCACGACACAAACATTTGTATTCATGAGTATGATTGTTTGTATCAGTCTGGGTATTTTCTATGTATAATATGTATGTATTTACGAAAAAAAAATTATCTATGTATTTGTATCAGTTCTCTAGGACCCATAACATAAGCTTTAGCTAGCTTAACTTGGGTCTAGATGGCGCTGTGTGAATTGTCAAAAAAAAAACATAATCCGTGGCTTCGTCTGCTTTTTAATGACAAAAATTGCGCATACTATATAAAAAAATTCACGTAGAACATACAATCTTCACGACAAATTTCATTAAGATCCGTTCTGCTATATTGAAATGTAACAAACAGACAGACATATTTTAGACAGATGGACATTTATTAGTAGGTACAAACCACAGATAAGATAATATTACGTACAAACTGAGAAGTACTATACATATAATATAATATATACCTATATATACACATTTATATATAGACTATGGTCATTGTTGTTGTTGCCCACTCATGCATAAACGAAATATCTCCTTTGGAAAGTTTACACTCTTTCCCGAGGAGATAAAAACCATCGCTACTAAGAATATCCTTCAATTCTTGTCCCTGACGGGTCTAGGTAGCGAACTCTGAAAAGGGCGAGCACAATAGATCTATGTAGGTCGCAGTGCTACAGGTGATACACATCTGACAATAGCCCAAACAACCCAATAAAAAAAAATGGTCATTGTTATTAAATTAGTAATATCGATAAATTATACACAAGATCCATTAAGAAGCAGAAAAATGTTAGAAAAGATAAAAGAAATAGAAAAGATATCTGAACCTAACGGTGTACTCTCCGCCTCATTGGCATGCACTTATTTTATCAATGACATAAAGTATAAAAGATACGGATCCCTGAAACGAGACAGTTTCATTGGAATCGAATTATTCGTAAACACGGTTGAGAAAAATCAACTTATTGATATCGCTGTTCTAGTTAAAGCAATAAAGATCTTTTACGAAACACCGCTGAGTTACAACACGGTGGAAATGGTCATACACCATATCTATCACCATATCTCATCACTACGACTGATTTAATTTTATTGCATATTTATATTTGACCCAAAAATTAGTGCTTGTTGGTGGTTTGTATTCACACGTTTCGACTTGTAAATGTAAACTTACAAGGATTATTTAAAAGAGCAACACACAAGTTTCTTGCTCGTTCTTCTTGTGATGAGACAGCTTTCCGAACGAGTGGTAGATAAAAAACAAATTGTTATGACTATTCAAAAGTGCTTAAATTAAGTTTATTTGAATAAATGATTTTCTATTCTATTCTATTCTGACCCCTAAACATTTTCTAGGTTTATTGGAGAAGAAATATTTTTTTAGAGATAACATCACATATCTTATTATAATACAGTGTTATTGTTATATATTATTTTCTCCTATGTGTATGTACAATAAAGAATAAATAATAAAAATAATAAATAACCCTGGACAATTAACACAGCGCCATCTAGTCCCACTGCAAGCACAGCTTGTGTTATGGGTACTAGACAATAGATATAAATACATAGATTTTTTTATAACATTACATAATGTACACAGAAAACAAATGTTTGTGCCGTACGAGGAATCGAACCCGCGACCATCGAAAGTAAAGCGCTGTACTAAACCGCTAGACTAAAGAATATAAGAGCCAAAGAAAAAACGATAATTCTAAATACAGAATCTTAGATTCTAACTTATTAATTCATTAATTCCTTCATTCATTTATCGATTCATTCGTATAATTATTCATGAATTAGTTCATTTATTCAAGCGATAAATGAATCATTGGTTCATTCAGCATTTTACTCATTGATTTATTCGCACTTTAATTAATTGATATTAATTCATTCACCATTTTACTTATTGATTGTACCATTCACTCATTAATTATTTCATTAATACATATATTCATCCATTCATTAGTTCATTGATATGTTTGTCCATTCGTTAAATAATTCATTTTAATTAAATAATTCATGAACTTAAACGTTTATTTATTTCTGAATACTATTTGTGACTTTTCTATACTATCGACCGTCCTGGCTTCGCACTACTGCATTTATTGTTGAAACCTTTAGTATCGATAATTAACGATATGTAGGCGGTCTAGCGGTTTAAATGCTTTACTTTCGATGGTCGCGAGTTCTATTCCTCGCACGTTAAAAATAAAAATAATTAGTATAGATATAATTTCTACGTCCAACTGGCCGCTCCATTCATCTTGTGTTCCCGGTAGCGAAGAAGCATGTTTGCGCTTTGATGGAATATTATAACGAGTCTTTTTAGGGCAAGCTTTCATACATTTTTAAGTGAGTCGCGAAAAAAGCGAATTTATTCGACATGCGTCGTGTTTGTACGTTTGTTTGGATTTTTCCACTGCCATGTTGGAATAACAATTGAGACGTAAGGGCGGCGCTATTACAATTTCATTTTAGGCAGGGTTTAAAGGACATTATTGCAATACTCTGATACAAAAAACACAGGGGTGGAATAAAAATTGACGTGCTTGGTTTTTTTTTGAGGGTTGATAATGGAATGGTCTTGTCGCCTGCGCTAACAGTATATGCGGGGCGCTAATGGAGGATGATAAGATGAGCATGAGGTCTGAAGACTGATAGAAGATCGTGGAAGGTAGTGAGCTCTACTAACGGTATATGCGGGGCGCTAGTGGAGGATGATAAGATGAGCATGAGGTCTGAAGACTGATAGAAGATCGTGGAAGGTAGTGAGCTCTACCGACGACCGTGTAGGTACAGAGCTCTACCGACTGAGCACACAACACCCGCCTGCGCTGACAGTTTACGCAAGGCACCAGTGGAGGATGATAAGATGAGCATGAGGTCTGAAGACTGATAGAAGATCGTGGAAGGTAGTGAGCTCTACCGACGACCGTGTAGGTACAGAGCTCTACCGACTGAGCACACAACACCCGCCTGCGCTGACAGTTTACGCAAGGCACCAGTGGAGGATGATAAGATGAGCATGAGGTCTGAAGACTGATAGAAGATCGTGGAAGGTAGTGAGCTCTACCGACGACCGTGTAGGTACAGAGCTCTACCGACTGAGCACACAACACCCGCCTGCGCTGACAGTTTACGCAAGGCACCAGTGGAGGATGATAAGATGAGCATGAGGTCTGAAGACTGATAGAAGATCGTGGAAGGTAGTGAGCTCTACCGACGACCGTGTAGGTACAGAGCTCTACCGACTGAGCACACAACACCCGCCTGCGCTGACAGTTTACGCAAGGCACCAGTGGAGGATGATAAGATGAGCATGAGGTCTGAAGACTGATAGAAGATCGTGGAAGGTAGTGAGCTCTACCGACGACCGTGTAGGTACAGAGCTCTACCGACTGAGCACACAACACCCGCCTGCGCTGACAGTTTACGCAAGGCACCAGTGGAGGATGATAAGATGAGCATGAGGTCTGAAGACTGATAGAAGATCGTGGAAGGTAGTGAGCTCTACCGACGACCGTGGGGGTACAGAGCTCTACCGACTGAGTACACAACACCCGCCTGCGCTGACAGTTTACGCAAGGCACCAGTGGAGGATGATAAGATGAGCATGAGGTCTGAAGACTGATAGAAGATCGTGGAAGGTGGCGGGAGCTCCACCGACAAGAGCTTTTAAATTATGAATGAATGAATGGAATGGTGTACCTGCCTGCGCTAGCAGTTTACGCAAGGTACCAGTGGAGGATGATAAGATGAGCATGAGGTCTGAAGACTGATAGAAGATCGTGGAAGGTAGTGAGCTCTACCGACGACCGTGGAGGTAGAGCTCTACCGACTGAGTACACAACACCCACCTGCGCTGACAGTTTACGCAAGGCACCAGTGGAGGATGATAAGATGAGCATGAGGTCTGAAGACTGATAGAAGTTCGTGGAAGGTAGTGAGCTCTACCGACGACCGTAGGGGTACAGAGCTCTACCGACTGAGTACACAACATCCGCCTGCGCTGACAGTTTACGCAAGGCACCAGTGGAGGATGATAAGATGAGCATGAGGTCTGAAGACTGATAGAAGATTGTGGAAGGTACTGAGCTCTACCGACGACCGTGGAGGTAGAGCTCTACCGACTGAGAACACAACACCCGCCTGCGCTGACAGTTTACGCAAGGCACCAGTGGAGGATGATAAGATGAGCATGAGGTCTGAAGACTGATAGAAGATCATGGAAGGTAGCGGGAGCTCCACCGACGAGAGCTCTTAAATTATGAATGAATGAATGGAATGGTGTACCTGCCTGCGCTAGTAGTTTACGCAAGGCACCAGTGGAGGATGATAAGATGAGCATGAGGTCTGAAGACTGATAGAAGATCGTGGAAGGTGGCGGGAGCTCCACCGACAAGAGCTCTTAAATTATGAATGAATGAATGGAATGGTGTACCTGCCTGCGCTAGTAGTTTACGCAAGGCACCAGTGGAGGATGATAAGATGAGCATGAGGTCTGAAGACTGATAGAAGATCGTGGAAGGTGGCAGGAGCTCTACCGACAAGAGCTCTTAAATTATGAATGAATGAATGGAATGGTGTACCTGCCTTCGCTAGCAGTTTACGCAAGGCACCAGTGGAGGATGATAAGATGAGCATGAGGTCTGAAGACTGATAGAAGATCGTGGAAGGTGGCGGGAGCTCCACCGACAAGAGCTCTTAAATTATGAATGAATGAATGGAATGGTGTACCTGCCTGCGCTAACAGTTTACGCAAGGCACCAGTGGAGGATGATAAGATGAACATGAGGTCAGGTCAGTTAGCCCATCGTGACAAATTTACTAAGAATTTAACATGATAGTTTCCAGAGGGAACCGTGTGGATGTCAACCTGGCGTAGTACATTGTTGTTATTGGGGTTATCGATCCACATTACTAACAATAAACCCGATTTTGACGGGACTTTAACTCACATATAGCAATTTTTTTAAAGAGTAACTTGAGATACTTTTTATTACTAATATCTAACTTAAAATTCATAGCGCTGACAATGACATCTGATGGAACAGAGATTAAGTGCGTAGCGGTTTCTATGTTGATTGTTGTATGCCTAATCCTTGTTGTTAATTAAATATAAGTAATCTTTTTTTTTTTTATAACACAGGGGACAAACGAGCATGCGGCTCACCTGATGGTAAGTGATTACCGCCGCCCATGAGCACCCGCAACACCAGGGAATTGCAAGTACGTTGTCGGCCTTTTAAAAAGGAATAAGCTCTTTTCTTGAAGGTTTCAATATCGTATCGGTTCGGAAATACCATTGCTGGAAGGTGATTCCACGGGGCAAAAAGTTTCTAGAAAACCGTACTGTGGAAGACCGCCATTCATCCAGATGATCAGGATGGTATTTCAGAAAAGTAAATCAATATTTATTTAAAAGAGCAACACACAAGTTTCTTGATCGTTCTTCTTGTGATGAGTCTGCATTCCGAATGAGCGGTAGAATCAAAAAACTTGACTATTGAAAAGTGCTTATATTAAGTTTATTTCAATAAAGATTATTTCTATTTCTATTGGAAAATTAATTTATTAAAAAAATGCACTCAGACGAAGCCATTTTGATGGAACTTTAACTCACAGATAGCTAAAGTTATAAGAAGTAGATCGAGCTACTTATTATTGCAAACATAATTTATTTTAATAACAAAATTATTGCGTCCAAAGCAACAATAACAAAATAACTATAAAGTGAGGCCAAAGTAACTATACTCGCCGTATATAGATAACATCTTTAACTTATATAACCTGTGGCAAATGTAAAAAAGGTATGCTGTTTGGTGGACTGTACGTAAAAAGATAAGTAACAGAGGAGTGTGACCGGTCATCAATCAATCGGGGCTCAATCAATCTCGGCTCGCCTCCCCTATGTCCGGCTTCTGTAATGGATAATTGAAAATAATAAAAATACCAACTGACGAAAACATTTACGTCTTATAATAGTAACTAGCTACTCGCCCCGGCTTCGTCCGGGTCTACATGTATTATATATATAAACCTTCCTCTTGAATCACTCTATCTATTAAAAAAACCGCTTCAAAATCCGTTGCGTAGTTTTAAAGATTTAAGCATACATAGGGACGGACAGACAGCGACAGCGACTTTGTTTTATACTATGTGGTAATGATATACATTCACGGCCTCGGTGGTCTAGCGGTGTAGTATACTGCTTTACTTCCGATGGTCGCGGGTTCGATTCCTCGTACAGCACAAAAATTTGTATTCATGAATATGATTGTTTGTATCGGTCTTGGTTCTATGTATATGTATATTTGAATAAATGTTTTAAACCGGACTGTCCCTTTTTATAATTACGAGTCCCGGTGTCCCCAAAATGAAGTCTGGAGCGCAAATTGTCCCATTTTTGGAAAAAAAAATTACGCGAAAATTTGTGTAGTCGAGCGGGCCGGTTGTGATATAGATTATGAATATAAAAAAACACGTGCCTCGAGTTTCAGTCTTACTTGAAGCTTCAGTAGTAGCCCAAAAGCCCACGGCGGCCAGACATACCTACGTCTTATTAGTAAATGTGAAAGTTCTTGTAAGTGTCCCCAACACAGGTAAGAACCCCACACATGTAACCTGGATCGTGGTTCCTTTGGCAGGTATTTTTTTTTAACAAAGGTATAAAAATTTTCATATCAAATTCGTTATTTTAGGAAACTAAATTTTTTCTCATATTGTTCATAGCAGTATTATAATACTGCTTCTAGATCCTGCCTTCCTAATGGCAATGAGCAGCGCAAGTTATAACTTGCGCTGCTCATTGCCATTTGGAAGCATACTAGGATCTATAAGACCTAGATTACCCTATATCTCACCGCATGGCACGCACTGTGCCCGGCTACACAGCATCGGGGACTGCAGGTCCAAAAAAAACATCCGTCTCTATGAACACCATTTGTTCGTAACAGTATTATAACTTGCGCTGCTCATTGCCAGATATTTGGAAGCATACTAAGATCTATAAAACCTACATTACACTATGTCTTCACGCATGGTACGCACTGTGCTCGGCTACATGGCATCGGAGACTGCAGGTCCAAAAAAAACATCGGTCTCCAACTATGAACTGGTGACGGTACGTAACCATTGGTTGCTATGGCGATAAATCAGATCTGGTGCCGAGTGAGTTCGCAAAGCAGTCAATAGGGCTGTTTGTTGGCAACGTGGAGAGTTGTTCACGAAAACAAAGGCCGGGAATTTGCGATACAATCATTATTAGATTTACATTAAGAGCATTAGAAGTCGGGACAAAAAAATGGTGTACACGTGAATCTTTATATATAAAAACGAGCTTTTGCACGGGGCTTCGCTCGCGTTAATTTGTCTCTTTAGGGGTGAAATTTATCAAAATCCTTTCTCAGGAAATGCCTACGTCATAGTAGCTTTAAGCATGCAAAGTCTCAGCCCGATCGGTTTGAAATTGACAAAGTTTCATACAAACTTTCATCCCCTATTTTATTCCCTCGAGGGTAGAATTAATCAAAATCCTTTCTTAGCGGATGCCTACGTCATAACATCTAATGCCAAATTTCAGCCCGATCCGTCTAGTGGTTTGGGTTGTGCGTTGATAGATCACTATGTCAGTCACCTTTGAGTTACATATATACATAGATTAACTGCATACACTATCAATTATTTTTCACTATCTTTATATGATTTTTAGCAATATTTTTTGCACTATAATACACTAGCTGACCCATGCAACTTCTCTGCGTCACACATACTTAATTTATCATTATATTGCACCCAGTTACATAATATCTTATTACATTATATCCTATGTAGTATTCTGATGTGTAAGCTACATTACAGCAAAGTTGCATCAAAATCAGTTCAGTAGATTTTGCGTGAAAGAGTAAAAAACATACAGACATACTCACAAACTTTCGCGTTGATAATAATAGCGCGGTTCGCTCGCATTGAATCGTTTTTTTTTTTAATAAAAAGTACACTATGTTCATTCTTATACCTGCAAGAATATGTGTATAAAATTTTACTTATTAAAATCCTCAGCACCTCTCACTTATCAGACACACTAGATACCTCCGCTTCAGAGATCATTATTTTAATTTATGAGTTATAAATTTTTTTCTTATTCATTTCATTATTCAAGAGGAAGGTTTACAAGTATAATACATACACACTCGTATGAAGTGGTGGGTAGTTAGTATGAAATATATTTGCAAAAAATTATTCAATATATTATGTGTTACATTTTCCTGATCGGCAGTGTAGTAACGGTAACAAGCAAGGTCGGTACACTGGAGGCCATTATATCGTATCTCCATTAAACTCCAAATTCTTTCCTATCAGCCATTATTGCTGCGCTCCCTTTTCCTGAACATTAGAGAGAATTGTGAGAATATAATTTTGAAACGTTTCAATTATCATTGCATAGTATAAAACAAAGTCGCTGTCGCTGTCTGTCCGTCTCTATGTATGATAAAATCTTTAAAAGTACGCAACGGATTTTAAAGCGAGTTTTATTGATAGATAGTGTGATTCAATAGGAAGGTTTATATGTATAATACATATATATCCGGGCGAAGCCGGAGCGAATATAGCTATTCGTTTTATAATATATGTATAAAATAAATATAGTTATAATTACCATATCCTCTGAAAAGGCTAGACCGATTTTTATGAAATTTTATAAACATATTCGATAGTTCTAAGAATCGGCTACTATCTATTTTTCATACCCCTAAGTGATTGTTCACCTCTAACATATATTTTCTATTTTTTGGACAATTCTTTTATTTTTATTTTTATTTTTATTATAATGTGGCATTAAAATACATACAACCCTAAATTTTCACCCTTCTATCACCAACCCCTGTTATTTAATAGTGATATTAGTACTTATATCGAAAAACAACGTTTGCCGGGACAGCTAATATTAATATAACATTATATTGATACCCTCGGTGGTCTAGCGGTTTAGCACTTCGATTTATCTCCGATGGTAGCAGGTTCGATTCTCCCCACAGTACTTTGGTATAAAATGTCACAAAATATCTACAAAGTGATAGTTTTCCTATATTAATTTACGCAACGCCATCTATCGTCTAATCTGTTTATTCAATTCTAACAACTGTTAGAAATAATTAAATATATTTTTTGTATGTACGTATTTTTTATTGAGGTTTTTGGGCTATTGTCAGGAGCTAAGACCTGTAACACTGCGACCTGCATAGATCTATTATGCTCGCCCTAAAAAATATAAATACATACGTAATACACATGAAAAAACAACACATAGATCAATACAAACAATCATACTCATGTGTATTCATGTATCTGTATCATTCATGTATTCATGTATCGTTCATGTATCATCAGTACTGATATTATGAAGCTGTAGAGTTTGTTTGTTTGTTTGTTTATACGCACTAATCTCAGGAACTACTTGTTCGAATTAAAATATTCTTTTTTTTTTTGATAGTCCATTTGTCGAGGAAGGCTTTGCGTTATATAACATTACGCTACGACCAATAGAAGCGGAGCTGCAATGAAAAATATTGAAAAATTTAGGGAAATGAAACGCAGACGAATTTGAGCTGGTCAGCTAGTCATGAAATAATACACATGTTTGTACCATACGATAAATCGAACCTATAACCATTGAAAGTAAGACGGTGTGCTAAACCTCTAAACCAACAAGACCGCCTGTAGTAAGTATAATCTATCTAAATATATATAACTCAAAAGTGACTGACATAGTGATCTATCAACTCACAGCCCAAACCACTGGACGGATCGGGCTGAAATTTGGCATGCAGGTAGATGTTATGACGTAGGCATCCGCTAAGAAAGGATTTTGTTTAATACTATCCAAGGGCATAAAATAGGGGATGATAGTTTGCATAAAACTTTGTCAATTTTAAACCGATCGGGCTGAGACTTTGCATACATAAAGCTACTATGACGTAGGCATCCTCTAAGAAAGGATTTTGAAAAATTACACCCCTAAGGGGATCAATTAACGCGGGCAAAAGCTAGTACCATATAAATTTAGACACAATGTTGCAACTACAATGGTGCCTACAAATAAAAAAATACTATATCCATTTTTTAATTACTCCTTCAAAAGTCGGCGAAGAAAGCCGAAAAGAAAGTGTAACTTACTGCGCAACAGTAAACAAAAGTGGACACATCCAGGCTTCAGTCCCCTGGAAACTTCTGGAAACTTCGATTCAGAACGGAACTCGACAAAGGGCAAACAAAATATTGTTTGTTAAAACTTTCCAACAGCGAAGTACCTACCGATGGATGAAATTCATTACGTCTCGTTATACATCGGTGCGCCAGGATAATGACGCGTCCTCCATCTCCAATCCCCTGTATCGATGTAAATAATACAACAGGGGAATGTTACCCTAATTATGCCAGGGTAAAATGTTGCGAAGGTTTTATATAATTCTACATATTACCATGTCAACCGTCATGATGTACCATTAAAAGTTATAAATTGGAGTTTATTGGAATAGAAACACTTGTGGTACGAGGTTAGTTAATGAGGGAGTTATATTAGAAAATGATAAGCCTAGATCTTAGATCTTACTAATGGTATTTATAATAGACAAACTTTAGTACACGGAATAATTTGTAGTTTACTATTGCTGCTATGAATCATTACATAGTATAAAACAAAGTCGCTGTCGCTGTCTGTCCGTCCCTATGTATGCTTAAATCTTTAAAACTACGCAACGGTTTTTGAAGCGGTTTTTTTTAATAGATAGATTGATTAGAATAGAATAGAAAATCATTTATTCAAATAAACTTACATTGAAGCACTTTTGAATAGTCATTACTAGAAAGCTGTCTCATCACAAGAAGAACGAGCAAGAAACTTGCGTGTTGCTCTTTTAAATAATTTTATTATTACTTTACATTTTTAAGTTTAAGTGTGTGAATTAGCACTAATTCTATTAAATACTCAAATAGAAAAAATATTGAATATATAACCAACTGGTTAAACAATTAATAAGAGGAAATCAGTCATAGTGATTAGAGCAGACCAGTCCCTACACGCAGCACCCGTTCACGAGTATGACGGATGAGCCAGCCATCACTGCGCTCGACCATATTTTAGGGAGCCCAATGACCCGGCCCACCACGCCGCCACAAGTCTGGACATTTTAGTGAGCATGACTACTCAAAACACTAGACTACGTCAAAGCTACTTACAATTGCTATCTGATAGTTATAGTATTCACATTTTACATAAGAATGCATGCGGCAATCAATACAAAAACTGCTACGCTTTCATATTTCTAAAATCAATCAATTAAATCAAGAAAGCAATGAGAAAATTAAATTATAACGTTGTATGCTAATAAACTAGTTATTTACTTGATATGTTGTCGTCTATGAATTCGTCTATCCTGTAATAGGCTTTCTTACACAAAAATTGTTTAATATAAGATTTAAATTGCCTCTCTGTCAGATTTAGTGCAGATTCTGGCAGTTTATTATAAAATCTTACGCAATTACCATAGAATGAATTACTGACTTTGTGCAGGCGGCATTTAGGTAAAATTAGCTTATTTTTATTGCGTAAGTTTCTATTTGTACAGTCTTTAAGTTTTCTAAAACTCTCTAAATTCTTCCGTGTATATATGATATTCTCATAAATGTATTGTGAAGTAACGGTGAGGATATTTGAATCTTTAAAACACTGACGTAATGACTCTCTTGAACCCATACCATAAATAGAACGTATGGCTCTCTTTTGTAAAATAAATATAATATTTATATCGGCTGATTCATTTATATGTATAATACACTAGCTTTTGCCCGCGGCTTCGCTCGTGGTAATTAATCCTCGGGGGTGGAATTTATCAAAATCCTTTATTAGGGGATGCCTACGTCTTTACATCTACCTGCATGCCCACTTTCAGCCCGATCCGTCCAGTGGTTTGGGCTGTGCGTTGATAGATCACTATGTCAGTCACCTTTGAGATATATATATTTAGAAGAAAGATGTATGCCTGTGCGAAGCCGCAGTGGGTAGCTAGTCAAAAATAAATAAATGAATAATAACCCTGGACAATCCACACAGCACCATCTAGTCCCAAGCTAAGCAGAGCTTGGTTATGGTACTGGACAACTGATATGAATAGTTACATACTTTTTCTCCCAGAATATTTGTATTCATGAGTATGATTGCTTGTATCGGACAAACAATCATACTCATGAATACAAATGTTTGCACCGTGCGAGGAATCAAACCCGCGACCATAGGTAGTAAACCGCTAAACCGCTGATTTATAAAAAAACAATTACCCATAACACAGGGTCTGCTTAACTGTATATGTGACTGCGTGAAATGTTCAATGTTATAATAATTACCAGAAAAAATGTATAAGCAAATAAAAACGCTCAAAATCATTAATACATTTTTTTAAATATTCAACGATCGAATCTGCGTTCATCGCAGCGTGAGTCCGTATACTGAACCGCTAGACCAGGACGGTTATCATATTATTTATACCTCAACTAACCGCAGTTACATCACGCCGCAAAGCACTTAACTAAAACCATAATGAAGTTAGACAGTTTTCGAAAAGCAGATCCAGGATCGAGGAGCGGGTACCGCGCCCGTTATACACGTAGGGTAGTTGGTAACTACAATACAGGTGGGGATGCATCGAAACAGTAAAGAACATACGCGCCCAAAACTTGTGCCCGTAGTTACTTGGGCGCGCTTATGGTTTTCCAGGAGTTTAAAGCATAAGCTGAAGCGATCCAAATATTCTGAACGAAAAAAAATATATCGGAATAATTTTTAACGTTTATTTCAGTGTATGTGGGAATGAGGATTCTCAAATAACAGGATAATTATTTCTATAGAACTCTTTTTATTTAAAATACAAAAAAAAACTTTTATTACGGAGATGAAACGACCTAACAATATGGCAGTTTACGAGGAAGTGAGCGATGCCTATCCTCTTTACTCAATCACTCCTTTCTTCATCCATTCACTCCTCCGTTTTCATTCATTCATACTCATTCGTTCCCATTCGTTCATACCGCCAAGTTCAAATCCTACATATAAGTATAAATATAGATAATATACTACGCATTATAATACACATACATACTATCCCCTCCGATCGATCCCCGTCCAATTCAAACGGGGATCGATATTGCGACGACCTGAGCCGATGTTTGAACCCCTAGTGGTGCCCTCAGACTAAAGTCGTATCCGTCAGGCGGGAGTTGGCCTTCAGCCGCTCCATAAGTTCTACCGCGGGTTTGGAGTGCCATCTGCACACGCCCTCTATCGTCCGGTGAAGCTGTAAAGGCCAGCTGCAGCCAATATTAGAGTAGTCAGAAAAAAAGAAAAAAAAACACACGCGCAAAAGCTAAATGGAATAAAATCTTAATTAAATTCAAGTTTACATTTAAATGAAAACTATTATCCTTGGTTTGGGAAGGAACTGACTCCTGATATACAGTTCACGCTAGTTTCGGAGTCATGACTGCATCAAACTGTACACTGATGAAACTTATAATAAATAAATAAATTGTCCCACATAATACAGAATGTTACATTCGATAGTATATGTCCTATTTGTTTAAATTATACTAATGCTGTTGACCCCAACTGGACTTTACCTCTTCACTGAACGATAGGTGAGTGTAGATAGCACTTCAAACACGCAGAAGGTCTTTGAAGCTTCTGAAGGCGAACTTAGCTTGATGGATACGACTTTAGTCTGAGGGCATCGCTAGGGGTTCGCCCCTCGGCTCAGGTCTATGTAATTTCGATCCCCTTTTGAGTTGAGCCGACGTTTCAGCTATGACCAAAGATATGAAATTACAGGATAAGGAGCATGACATTTTAATTCTCCAGAAGGACTTGAGTCAGATGTTAATATGATGTTCATAGTTTTTAATTACTGATGTTTCTTAAGGACTGTATTTTTAATATATTTTAATTTTAGTTACAAGAGAAACTACGGTCGCTGATGGTAAAACACATGTATTTCAAATGTGACAAATAGTAGAATAATAGAAAATGGATTTTAAATATATATAAAACAATACAAAAAAAGTCTAAAAAGGTGCGTCGTGCACAATAGTATTGTTTACAAATATAGGTATGTGCCACCATGAACCGCGATGTAGACTATCAGCATTTACGATAAAATAAGACATTAAAAATTTAGAAGCATTTTTATTTACAATTATCAAATAAAGTGTGAAAATGTCAACACTTATGTAGGCTTACGGTATGTTAAAAATTGCAGGTACTACAAATACTAGCTATTAAATTATTGAAGAATCTTATGTTTTCACATTGATTTTTTCCTGTTTTATTTTGTTTTTGTGCAGAATCTAGTTGTCATAGATCACTAGCAACTAGCAGTAGCACTAGCTAGAACACTAGCAAGAAACTATATAGAATAGAATAGAAATAGAAATATTTTAATTTTTTAATATTATTATAGAAATAGAAGATATTTGTTATATAAAAAATATAATATAGAAAATATTCATATATTAAATTTTAAAGACAACAATACTAAACTAATTATATCATTTCCATAACTTAATTATACAACTACAACCTAAAATTGAAAAGGTTAAAAAATATAATAAAATAACTAAAATATATTATTAAAAGGGGTCCCTTTAGGCAAAGTTCCGAAGATACTAGCAGCGTTCTCTCTTTGAATAGCTAAACTATATAGACAATATTTAGTGCGGATTCTAGTTGTTATAGATCACTAGCAACTAGCAGTAGCACTAGCTAGAATACTAGCAAGTTACTAGATTTTTGTTATATAAAAAATATAATATAGAAAATATTTACATGATATATACAAGATCTTCTGTTATTTTGAAGAAGATATCAGTTAAAAAATATGTATATTTACATCAGTTATCTAGTACCTATAACACTAGCTCTGCTTATCTTGGGACTAGGTGACGCCTCGTGGATTCTCCTGAGATATTATTATTATTATTACTATGTACTATGTGTGAACATACACATGTACATAGTAATAGATAATAAGCATATTTCATAATAAAAAACAGTCAATTAAAAGAAATACTTTTGTATATTATTTTGCATGCCATGTTCGTCTAAAGATAATTGTGCATTTAGACCATAACCCATTACATGTAATTAAATAGATTGTAACAATTCATAAAATTAAAAAATTTACATATGCGACATTTTCTTTGGCTGAAACTATTTGCTGGTACTGTTATAGAGCAAGTGTTATGGATATTTTTATTTTAATATTACGATACCTTTATTAGAATACATAAAATGCACCGTACGCATCACTGTGGGTATTTTTTTTTTATTTTATTTCTTTATAATTGTTTATTTTTTCTTTTATCCATTACATATATAATGTTTTAGGATTATTATTTAAGATTATTAATATATAATTTTACTTTTTATTATTTATATACTTTTCTCTTGATATTATTATTTTTATTTTAATTGCATAATATATGTGATTTATTAAGTTAATGTATACGTATTTTTTAATTGTAATATTTGCGCGTCCGTACTGAAGGCCCAACTGAAAATCAGCGCTGGAAACTATTTCCAGCATTATGCTGAGTTGTGGTCCACATTGACTCCGTTTTTTAATGTGTAAATTATTCTTGTATTTCTTATGTTATTACTATAAAAACGAGTTAATAAAAATTCTATTCTATTCTATTTATATCACCATCCATCCGCTGTTCGCTTATGACTGGTACCGTCAATTAAGCTAACATATTATTTAAGCTAATATGAAAATTGTTCAACTAATAACGCAAGCGAGGCACGTATTCGAATCTACGTCCCTTCTACTTACACGCCGGCGAAATCGTAATTAAACTTAGAAATAACACGTCGAATACTACACGCTTTTATTGGATAGGACTCTGGGACTCTCGTTTGCATACTGTATTTCTATTTTCTATACGTATGTAGAAAAAATTGATTGAATTTTGAATTGGATGATTCCTTTATAGAAACAGAAATAATCTTTATTCAAATATACTTAATATAGGCACTTTTGAATAGTCAAGTTTTTTGGTTATACCGCTCATTCGGAATGCAGATTCATCACAAGAAGAATAAGGAAGAAACTTGTGTGTTGCTCTTTTAAATAAATATTGATTTACTAATTTAATTAACAGCAAGGATTAGGCATCCGACAATCAGCATAGAAACCGCTACGCACTTAATCTCTGTTCAATCGGATAACATTGTCAGCGCTATGAATTTTAAGTTAGATATTTTCTACTAAAACATTATTATCATTTAAAAATTCTTCAATTTTATAATAAGCTTTTTTACAAACTAAATATTTTATGACACATTTGAATTTTTTTTCTGACAAATTGATTATAATTCAGTACAGCATTATTTCAGATCTTGCCCTGTCTAGAGCTGCAGTAAGTTCTGTACTAGAACGTGTATCTAAATCTGCACTAGGGTCCTAACAAATTCGTCTGGGCAGGGAGAGAAATACGTGCGTTAAAGGTGAGTTGATGTACATCACTAAGGAACCCCCTTAAACCTACACGCGGGTCACAAGTCCCTGGAACTGCACGGAGTTTCCCTCTCTGCCACACGATCAATTGAGTTTCTTGCCAGTTCTTCTCAATTAGATCTACATACTGAACTAGCTTTTGGCTGCGGCTACACTCTCGTTAATTTATCCTCTTAGGGGTGGAATATATCAAAATCCTTTCTTAGGGGATGCCTGGATGATTAGCTTTATGCATGCAAAATCTCAGCCCAATCGGTTTAAAAGTGACAAAGTTGCAAACAAACTTTCATCCCCCATTTTATCCCCTTGGGGGTAGAATTAGTTAAAATCCTTTCTTAGCAGATAGCTACGCCATAACATCTACCAGCATGCCAAATTTCGGCCCGATCCGTCCAGTGGTTTGGGCTGTGCGTTGATAGATCACTATGTCAGTCAGTCACCTTTGAGTTATATATATTTAGATTGGATGGTAGGGAAAAAATTAAAAATATAATGTCAAAAATTTTACGTTCATAAGCGGCTAAAATGTCCCACATGAATAAATATTTTTTTAATTTGAATTTGATGGACCCTGCACCCGCACGGTGAATACATGTCATGCTAAGAAGATCATCTCGCGATTGAGCAAAATTAATATCTTATATATAAAATTCTCGTGTCACAGTTTTCGTTCCCATACTCCTCCGAAACGGCTTGACCGATTCTCATGAAATTTTGTGAGCGTATTGAGTAGGTCTGAGAATCGGCCAACATCTATTTTTCATCCCCCTAAATGTTAGGGATAGTCCACAGCTAAATTTTTTATTTTTATTTTTTAGACAAAATTTTTAGTTTCTATTTTTTTATGATACAACATACAAAAATACATACAATCCTAAATTTTCACATATATATAGAAAACAACCAGACAGATAAAACAATTATATTAATGAATACAAATATTTGTATCGTGAATGAATCGACTAGACAACTGATACAAATACGTAGATTTTTATTTTTTAAATACATAGATAAAACCCAGACCAATACAAATAAATCATGAATTCAAATATTTGTACCGTGCGATGAATCGAACCTGCGACTATTGGAAGTAAGGCGGCGTGATTAATCGCTACACTACCGAAAACGTCGTGAATGAGAACAATGCGAAGTTAATCGACAATTATGTGTCTATAATTATCAACCAATACGTCTAAATTAATCTAGTCGTTAGTGGAAGAGCCTTGTACGTTACGTTACGTCTGTGTATACAAGAATATACAAAGAGTAGGCTATTTAACATGTAGCGTGGAGTGCAGGGGTAGAGTCGGTCGTTAGCGTGTGCCCGGAGGCCCTACGGTCCCAGACAGGCTGATGCACTTGTACCTCCTATTAATGCATTTGATACATTGCTTGTTACAAATAGAATGACAATCTTAACAAATATATATATATATATATTATTAAAAAAAAAATTACATCCCTTATGTAAAATATTTTTTGCAAGTACAAACGAGCATGCGGCTCCTGATGGTAAGTGATTGCCGCCGCCCATGAGCACCCGCAACACCAGGGGAATGCAAGTACGTTGTCGGCCTTTTAAAAAGGAATAAGCTCTTTTCTTGAAGGTTTCAATATCGTATCGGTTCGGAAATACCATTGCGGGAAGGTGATTCCACAATGTGGTTGTGCGAGGCAAAAAGTTTCTAGAAAACCGCACTGTGGAGGAACGCCATTCATCCAGATGATCAGGATGCTATTTCAGTTTCTGGCGGGTGGTACGGTGGTGCAACTCAGCAGCTGGTATTAATTCTAACAATTCCTCAGAACACTCCCCGTGATATATGCGGTAGAAAATGCACAGAGATGTAATATCTCGCCGCAAAACCAATGGGTCGAGTCTGTCACATAGACGTTGATTACCAATGATTCTGGCTGCTCGGTTCTGAATGCGGTCAAATGGAAGTAGCTGGTATTGTGGTGCTCCCGCCAAGAGATGAGAACAGTATTCCATGTGCGGCCGGATCTGCGCCTTGTATAATTGCAAGCGATGGGCCGCCGTGAAATACCGTCTCACTCTACTGAGCACACCAAGCTTTTTTGAGGCTATTTTAGCCCTATCCTCCAAGTGACCGCAAAACTGAACGTCACTGGATATATCAACGCCAAGGCCCTCGAGATTTGGCTTCACATCAAGGAGAGTGTTGTGTTGTGTGCATAATGCTACTATAACGTAAGCATCCCCTAAGAAAGGATTTTGATAAATTCCACCCCTAGGGGGATAAATTAACGCGAGCGAAGCCGCAGTCAAAAGCTAGTCAATAAATAAGTCTGTAAATTATTTTATTAAACTTAAAATTAAATATATTGTTACAAGTTTGGCAATGCCTAGATTATTAGAACTGTTGCACTGCGACTTACGGAGATCTATGCTCGCACTGTTTTAGAGTTTCAAAGAGTTTATCTTCTAAGTTTATCATATGTTTATTTACTTTGTAGTAGTGATTTTCTTAGTCATGGTACATCTTAATATTAGAAACGCGAAATTTTGTGAGTATGGATGTATGTTTGTCACTCTTTCACGCATAAAGCGCTGAACGGATTCTGATGAAACTTTACAGTAATATAGATTATACTTCGATATGTCAAATCTACCGTCAGTTCGGAACGATTTCGAGATGAGATGAACTGACTAGAAAATCAACTCGTATTTTTTTCAGATATGGATGTACATGTTTACAATAATACAGATTATTTTTTTTTAATATCTAATTATTAATTTTTAAATTAAAATTTGAGAGAATAGAGTGACCACCAGCATATGGCATTGCTAAAGCAAATAGTCTAATCAGTGTTCGTAACCCGAAATTTCAAATGGTTTTGATATTAAACTATATAAAGAGGTAATGTATATGAAAGCACGAGAATTTATCGTCGCTAGTGAACATAGAACTAGGGTCCTCAGTGAATGAACAATTTTTACGAGTGCCCGATGTTGCATTGTTACGTTTTGTTCGGCTGATGTTGAGCTTTGGGAATGATACACGACCTGCCGCCGATTTCACAGAATAACTACTACGGTCTGCGCTAAATTATATACAAAACGTCTCAGCTATTTTAAATTTAATTCAGACAGAGAAATATATTTATAAGTAAGGGACAGTTCCTTTGATATTCTATAACCAATAAAAAAAACATGTTGTTTGTTTTTATTGGTTAAAGATTATACAAAACTTCTCAGCTATTTTAAATTTAATTCAGACAGAGGAATACATTCATCAGTAAGGGACAGTTCCCTTGATATATATTTTTTCAAAACATAATATAAATATATATTTTTTTTCAAAAGAGCAACACACAAGTTTCTTGCTTGTTCTTCTTGTGATGAGACAGCATTCCGAATGAGCGGTAGATTAAAAAAAAATGTTATGACTATTCAAAAGTGCTTCAATGTAAGTTTATTTGAATAAATGATTTTCTATTCTATTCTTCTCTTTATTTTGACACATACAGTCACTAAAAAAAAACTTATATATTATACATTATTACTAAATAACAAGACATTGAGTATCGAAAATTAGTTATTATAAATTAATTATTATAAATATTCTTTACATCTAATTTTCTTTAAAATTAATACCAATAAAAATAACCTATTGTTTGTTTTTATTGGTTAAAGAATATACAAAACGTCTCAACTATTTTAAATTTAATTCAAACTTCGAAATGTAGTCGATGGTAAGACCTGGTGCCTTACTTTTTTTTTATTTCGAATAGTAAACAAGTTGACGGTACAATGACGGTAAATGACAATTTCGAGTACTAACGTTAAACAAGCTACACCTGACGGTAAGTGGTAACTTCGGAGACTAAGTTGTCTCATTTCCTTAGACTATAATTTCGATGCTACTGTGCGTTATTCTACCGAAACAGCTTATTAAGTAAGCTGTGTAGCTGTTAATTCAAATATTTGAATCCAGTAAGTTTACTATAATTATTGGATGTATCGCTAGCTCAAATATTTGAATCCAATATAGCAGAATGAATGTATAAGTCCCGTCGCTTACACTATTTATCAAATGAGATAAGTGAGTGAGAGAATAATATATTGAAATATATTAAATAGTGTAATATAAGTTTTGAGTAGAGAATACAAAGTACTTTATTTTATATTTCCAAAAAAAGATAGTATAGACTTATACTAGCTACTCGCCCCAGGTTCGCACGGGTGTACATGTATTATACATATAAACCTTCCTCTTGGATCACTCTATCTATTAAAAAAACCGCTTCAAAATCCGTTGCGTAGTTTTAAAGATTTAAGCATTACATAGGGAGGGACAGACAGCGACAGCGACTTTATTTTATACTATGTAATGGTTCGCATTATACAGTATTTGTACACTTAGTGTATAATGTAAAAAAGAGAAAAAATACACTGAAAAATATATAATTGATTTCTATTACCACAAATGAAATAGTACCAACATTCACTCACAGATGGCGCTAGTAGGTCTATAGTGTGTTGCAACTCATTTGGTTAAACTATTTCTAACACAAATAACGCCTTATTTAAGAAACAAAATGCACATTTATAAAGAGATAATCGAATAATAATATTAATAGGTATGATAAATACTAAAAAAAATATTTGAATATAAATATTGCATTTGTATACATCATTAGTACTAAGTCGTACCAATAGATGTGGCTACTTGTTTCAAACTGCATAATTTTAAAAACACATTTTATACTTTTTGTATCGTAGCCAGAATATTGAAATCTTTGTTTCTTCTATTTTAGCCGCACATGTGAAATATATGGCATTCTACTGAAATATAATATGATGTTTAATCTACACAGGTTTTCATGCAAAACAAAATTGCACCTACATATTACAAATAACGTGCAATAATAATAATAATCTCAGGACAATTCACACAGCGCCATCTACATAGACCCAAGTTAAGCTAGCTAAAGCTTGTGTTATGGGTACTAGATAACTGATACATATACGTAGATTTTTTTGTAAATACATACATATTATACATAGAAAACACCCAGACCGATACAAACAATCATATTCATGAATACAAAATTATTAATAATATGTAGAATAGAAAATAATTTATTCAAATAAACCTATTTTAAGCACTTTTGAATTGTAGTATGATTAACAATTTTTTTTTATCTACCGCTCGTTCGGAAAGTTATGTTATAATGAAATGATTAAGAAATTTATTATGTTATGGGTACTAGACAACTGATATAAATTCAAAGATACATTTTTTTAAATACATACTCATGAATACAAATGTTTGTGCCGTGCGAGGAATCGAACCCGCGACCTTCGGTCGTAAAGCGGTATGCTAGACCGCCAGACCACCGAGGTCGTCAACAATTTATATTTACCGAAAGCGAACTATTTGTGAGCAAAAACGTAGAGTACATCTAACGAAACCTCCATTATCCCATAAGAGAGCTTCCAAAACCGTAACAAAATGGGATAATAACTGGATTTCCATGACATTCACAAAACCGGTTACTATCAAGAGCTCTGTATTGAATAAAGCTTGAGAGGCATAAATAATTTGACTCCAAGGGTTGCTTTGTGCTGATGTCCGAGAGATATGCTTGAGTTCACCCTTATAGTGTTTGTATGATGCATCGATGCATGGACAGTTATTCGTAATATATATATATAGGTTCATTCATGGTTAATACGATTTTTTTTTAATTGGGTTTTTTTTTTTATTTATTTTATTTGTTTCACTGACATTATTTTTTTTTTATTAATATGTATTGACTTCAGCTGCGATTTGATACAGCAGAAGTTTTCGTAGGGCTAGTTGTGTTTCACTAGGTGTTTATCATATATATTTATATAGATGACACACATACATATTTACATTATTTATATAATAAATAGTTTATGTTTATATATACATATATATATGCTATTTTATATATAATATTATATTTTATGTATTTACGCATTTATAGTCTTATGTGTTATTTATCTTTTTTTGTGTGGGCTATTTCCATATGTTTGTAGCACCTGTAGCACTGCGATGAACCTCGACTTTTTCTTTCAACCGACGACCCCCCGAGTAAGACTTCACGCCCCCCTAGGCGTCACCATAGATTGAAAAACACACAGATTGACGGCTTAGGTGGTTTAGCACACCGCTTTACTTCCGATGATCGCGGGTTCGATTCGCACGGTGCAAACATTTATATTAATGAGTACAATTGTTTGATATAGATACAAATACGTATATATTTTTTTCATAAATACATACATATTATACCTAGAAAACATCCAGACTGTTTGTCATTTGTGTACATTTACAAAAGTTTTCATAATCGATTTCTGATCACATTAATCAAATAGTACAAAAAATCACTCATAGATGGCGCTAGTAGGCGTTACAGTGTCTTGCAACAGTATTCGTTAAACCATTTTTTACTGAAATTATACCTAATTCAATAACATAAATATACATTCATAATAAAAATTATATAAATAATAATATCATAAGAGTTATTTTATATAATTATTTGTCTTTGTTTACATTATTAATTCTAAATGTTACCAATAGATGGCGCTACTTGTTTCAATCTGTAATTAAATATACATTAATCTATTTAGACTGTAGTTTGATTGTAGATTGTTTTAGTTTTATTAAATGTGTAGGACTGTGTATAGGGCGCTGGGGTCGGTGCAGCCAACGATGGTGGTAATTAAAGATGCAATATGTAAAAGGATAGTATATTATAAAAATATATGTCGTAACAAACTATATGAAAGCAAGAGCAATACAAGGAATAGTAAAAAGGAATAAATAACAAAACCATAGCAACCGATATAAAATATAAATATTTAAAAATAAGGAATAGTCGTACCAGCCAGCGGCCCAATTGTAAGGAGTCCTGTACAGTAAACTATTCTTTTCATTTCAATTATCTCATCATACACTACATATATGACTATTTATCTGGGTGATTTCTATGTATGTATTTACAAAAATAAAAGTATTTTAACAGTTGTCTAGTACCAATCTCAATTTAAATTGGGACTAGATGGTGACGTGTGAATTAAACAGTGTAATTATTAATAACTAGCTATTCGCCCTGGCTTCGCCCGGGTGTGTATTGTACATATAAACTTTCCTCTTGAATTACTCTATCTATTAAAAAAACCGCTTCAAATTCCGTTGCGTAGTTTTATTTATTTATTTATTTATTAGCATACAAAACAGATTACAGTCAATATAATAATATAATAGGAGCGTGTAGTTCGGTACAGAACTGGATTGTAATCCAACACTATGTATGCCTAAGAGCTAAATTATATAGACGCATTCAATATACGCTAGATAATTAGATAAGGTTATATAATAAAAAGTAAACTAAACAGAAAATGATATATAACTACGTAATGCAATGAATTATCATGTTAACAGAATTTTATTTATATTAAAGAAAGGAAAATTGGTACAATGTTAAATATAATTTGTCTCTTTACGGTGGAAATTTAATTGTCTCCGGAACTGGACCAGCGTTGAATGGAAAATATCTATATTTCTATTCGAGACAAGAATTTTAATTAAAGTCTCTATGTATGCTTAAATCTTTAAAATTATATTTTCAGACAGACAGCGACAGCGACTTTGTTTTATACTATGTAATGATTATAATAAAGAAGAAATACAAAAACAGCAAAATAACAGCTATTTATTCGAAGAAAATAATGAAGAATATCAAAAACACCTACTTAATTTATGATTGTTTACAGCTAAAACACTATTTCGACTTTATTACAACACTATAGAATTCAATTTGAAATGACCACTCAATTAGTATCTAAGTACGAGGAAAAATCACGGGTGCTCCAATATTTTTATGTGGATGATAATGGAATGGTGCCTCCACCTGCGCTATCGGTTTACGTTCACAGGGCACCAGTGGAGGATGACAGTCCGAACATTGTAACAAATTTACAGGGAATTTATCACGATATTTTCCAGGAGTAACCGCGTGGAGGTCGACCTGACATGGTACATTGCTAGCAATGGGATCATTAGTCCACATCACTAATAATGTTTTTCCTGGATGCTGCGATATAAGAACGTTTCGGACTACTCAAATGCTGTTGGCCGCAGCTGGCCTTTACAGCTTCACCGGACGATAGGGGGCGAGTGCAGATGGCACTCCAAATCCGCGGAAGGACTTGACATGACCAGGTCGTCCGCTGGTCCTTACGGACCGCCGGGTGCGGGCCTCGAGCATATGCTCTTTGCCCGGGCGTACTGCTGGGGTGTGCCACCCCAGCGTCGTTCGTTTACCGGCCGGCCTGCCTGGAAGGACTTATGGAACGATTGAAGGGCAACTCCTACCTGACGGATACGACTTTAGTCTGAGGGTACCGCTAGGGGTTCGAACCTCGGCTCAGGCCGTCGCAATTTCGATCACCGTTTGAATTGGACGAGAGATCGATCGGAGGGGTGTAAGAACGTAAGAATTAATAATGTTCGGGGAATATAAAAATGGCTGGCGGGAGAGGCGAGTCGGAAAAAGCGCCTACTCGAACACAAGTGGCAATTCTGTTGAAATAATTTCCGAAAGAAAATTAGGTGGGTCGGCTACAAAATCAGCGATTTTTACAAACTCAATCTTAATCTAAATATATATAACTCAGTGACTGACGTAGTGATCTATCAACGCACAGCCCAAACTACTGGACGGATCGGGCTAAAATTTGGCATGCAGGTAGATGTTATGACGTAGGCATCCGCTAAGAAAGGATTTTAATTAATTCTACCTCCAAAGGGATAAAATAGGGGATGAAAGTTTGTATGAAACCAATCGGGCTGAGATTTTGCATGCATAAACCTACTATGACGTAGGCATCCCCTAAGAAAGGATTTTGATAAATTCCACCCCTAAGGGGATAAATTAACGCGAGCGAAGCCGCGGCAAAAGCTAGTAATATTATAAATGCGAAAGTTTGTAAGTACGGATGGATGTTTGTTACTCTTTTATGCGAAAACTACTGAACGGATTTTCATGAAGTTTGTAGTTTAGTTTATATATCTGAATAACATGTTGGTTATAATTTTCACACGGCTTCAAACCGCGGCTACAGCTAGTAAATTGATTTTCATCGTAATAAATTGTTTATTTAAATAAACTTAAGCATATTAAGATCAGCCTCAGATGATACCTCTTACCGAAAAAAAAATAAAAAAGATTCATTTCAATTTAAAAATGAATCTGTAAACATGTGTTTGACAGACTCGGTGGTCTAGCGGTTTAGCACACCGCTCTACTTTCGACGGTCGCAGGTTCGATTCCTCGCACAACATTTGTATTTATGAGTATGATTGTTTGTATCTGTTTGGGTGTTTTCTATGTATTAAAGAAAATTGTATCTTAGTATTTATATCAGTTGTCTAGTACCCATAACATAATAACATTTCTTAATCATTTCATCATAACATAACTTTCCGAACGAGCGGTAGATAAAGAAAAAATTGTTAGTCATACCAAAATTCAAAAGTGCTTAAATTAGGTTTATTTGAATAAATGATTTTCTATTCTATTCTATTCTATTCTACATATTATTAAGGAGAATGGATAAACAGTGATTAGCATCAAATTAGAACAAGTTAATTGCCGTATATTTATTTGACAAACTTTTCAACTAAATTGTGAAAATGTTACAAGCAATTAATATATCAAATCTTGAATAATTTATTTCAGACTTGGTATAAATTTATAGTTAACTGTACACGCGACTACGTCCGTGTGGAATTTAAGTTTATTTTTCTAAAATAAAAGTAGCCTAAGTTACTTCTTATTACATCAGCTACCTGCCAAAAATTATCCGGTCAAAATCGGTCCAGCCATTTCAGAGATTAGCCGGAACATACCGACAGACAAAAATTGTAAAAAATGTTATTTTGGTGTATGTACCGTATTTACATTCATATGCATGTAGTAAAAAACGATTACTTCTATATTACGAACAGACACTCCAATTTTATTTATATGTATGGATTTAGTAAGTTATTTATTATTTTACAATCGTGACTAAGGCAATTAATGTAAAAGGGTGCAGTTCAATGTGTTTTGATGGTGTTCAGATAAATTAAATTATATTTTCTCGTTTCTATAAATTTAATTCTGTTGTAGAAATATGTAGTAAAACTATTTGTGACTGGAAAATGTATTTAATGGTAAGATGGTAGACAGTGAAGTAACATAATACATAATTTTGTTTTTATAGTTCTTATTATAGAATATAAGAAAACTTTAAATATATTCATATCACAAGAGCTTCTCAACAAATTTTTACTTGTTTCGTTTACATGAATCGTATTAATTTTTTTTAAATAACCCTAGACAATTCACACAACGCCATCTAGTCCCTATGGGTACTAGACACTGATATAAACATTTAGATTTTTTATTATAATAATACAAGAGTTTCTCAACAAATTTTTACTTATTACGTTTACATGAATCGTATTGATTTTTTTTAAATAACCCTAGACAATTCACACAACGCCATCTAGTCCCTATGGGTACTAGACACTGATATAAACATTTAGATTTTTTATTATAATAATACAAGAGTTTCTCAACAAATTTTTACTTATTACGTTTACATGAATCGTATTGATTTTTTTTAAATAACCCTAGACAATTCACACAACGTCATCTAGTCCCTATGGGTACTAGACACTGATATAAACATTTAGATTTTTTATTATAATAATACAAGAGTTTCTCAACAAATTTTTACTTATTACGTTTACATGAATCGTATTGATTTTTTTTTAAATAACCCTAGATAATTCACACAACGCCATCTAGTCCTTATGGGTACTAGACAAGTGACATAAATTTTTTATTCTAATAATAACCGTAGACAATTCACACAGCGCCATCTAGCATTAAGATAAGCAGCACTAATAAAAACTCTGCTTGACTTGGGACTAGACTGTATCTATTGTCCAGTATCATTTTTTTTTTTATTTATATCATGCAATCAGTCTTCCAGACTATAAGCAGATTTGTTGACTATCTGATATCGTGAGAGGTGATTCTCCATTGAGAATCCAGCCTCAGATATTCCAGCTTATGCCAGGTTGTTGAAGTCTGGTATTTTACGTCTCTTAAGACGTGCCATATAATCAGGCAATGTCAGTTGAACAGCAAGTTTATTTGGATGTCTGTCCAGCTTAATTTTATATTTTTTTATTGTTTGAGAGATTTCCTCCTTGACAGAGTTGATCCCCAGGTGGTGATTAACCTCCGAGTTACGAATAAACCAGGGTACGTTACAGGTCTGCTTTAATATGTAGTTTTGAGCTCTTTGAATTTTGTTGTTGTTGGTAACACTTGCAGAACCCCACAGCTGGAGCCCATACGTCCAGATTGGCTTAAGGATTGTCTTGTATATAGTAGCTTATTGTCAGTAGACAGTTTTGAGTTTCTTCCAAGCAGCCATTGCATTTCTCGGTATTTGATATTAATCTCATCTCTTTTAGCTTGGATGTGCTTAGACCAAGTGAGTCGACGATCAAGATGCATACCCAGGTATTTCACAGTTTCACAAGTGGGAAGTGTGCTCGAACCCAAGTTTTTGAATAAATAATATTTCTATATCTACGCAGTTTTCGTAGCCATGGTGGCGTAAGATGTTTTTTTTTATTATGAAAAAAATATTTACTCTCTTATTGCCTCGTTCTTAGAATTATTGTTAACTTATTTCATTGAGTAAGATTTAATGATATTCATTCTTAAACTTTATAATTAACTTTATAATAATAGTATTTCACGACATATCACACAAATTTAAAATATCTTTATTCATGTAGGTCTATTACAGACTTTTATGATATGTCAAATCTACCGTCAGTTTGGAATGATTTCGAGATGAGATGAACTGTTAACTAAAAGTTCAGTTCAGTCTAAAAATTCAATTAAAAAAAACTGGCTAGATACTCAACTTCCATTTTGGAAACATTTCTTAAAAATACACAATTAACATACATTTATATACATATACGAGTATATGAAGATAGTCAGACAAATAAAATCTCATGAATTCAAATGATTGTATCGTGCAAGATTCGATCTCGCGATTATCTGAATAAGTGTGCTAAAACTGCTAGATCACCAATACTCTTTCACGTAAAAACTACTGAACAAATTTTAATGAAACTTTACAGTAATATACGCTTATACATCGGGATAACATAAAGGCTATCTTTTTTATTGAAATTGTGTTGAGTTTGAGTGAAACCGTGGGCACAGCTTGTACTTATACATGTCTGTAAATAAAATTAATATATATATATGTATATATATATATGTAGAATCGTATATCATACATATTATCATAACTTTTACTTTAAACAAACTACAATTGATGCTATCTAAATATGAAATTACCATAAGAAATTGTTAATTAAAACTCGATAACTATAAAGTAGTTCGTAGACATAAGTACTTGGAAAGTTTGAAAGTAAAAAAAGTCCATTGCTCGGTGGCAGCTGTGGGCCATGTGTGTTGTAATTCGCTGGATTCGAACCTACTACACGACGGGCAGATGTGTTTAATAAACATTTGTAATAGATAATGCATATTTTTATTGTTACATTATAATTACTGCAATGTGATTTTTACGCGCGTATACAGTTAGGTAATAACCTTTTTTTTTATAACACAGGGGATAATCGAGCATGCGGCTCACCTGATGGTAATTGATATCTAACTATAAATGTGTAATACAAATTTCGATAGATAGATAGATATATATATCGTTTATTTGTTTGTTAATGATCACACACAATTATATATTCTATATTATATATACATATTATATTATACATATTTTCATAATTACATTATATATTTTACATAAAATATTATATTAAAGTATATAATAGATTTAATGTTTAAATATAAAATTTTATAATAAAAAGTTTGATAATGTAATGGTGCACCCGCCTGCGCTAACGGTTTACGCTGGCGGGGCACCAGTGGAGGATGATAAGATGAACATGAGGTCAGGTCAGTTAGCCCACCACACAAGTTCACTAGGAATTTATCACGACGGTTTCCAGTAGGAACCGTGTGACAACGTGCATTGCTAGCAATGGGGTTATTAATCCACATTACTAACAATCCCTTTTCCCACAACCCTAAATGTTCACCCTTTATCACCTATTTATTTATAATAATATTAGTAGTTTAATTTATATGGCAAAACAACGTTTGTTAGATAGATAGATAGATGTAGATAGATAGATATATCGTTTATTTGTAAGGTTTACAAGTTTTTGTCTGTATGTGTGATCTGTAGCAATACAAAAAGGTCGAAGCTCAGCGTGGAACATGTTCAGAGAACAAAACACTGATTTTCAGGTTCCTCAATAATCTCAGGACAATTCACACAGCGCTATCTAGTCCCAAGTTAAGCTAGCTAAAGCTTGTGTTATGGGTACTACGTATTATACACTAGCTGCACCTGCGACTTCATTCGCGTGGAATTTAACTTCATTTTTCTAAATTAAAAGATTTTTTCTAAAATAAAAGTAGCCAAAGTTACTCCATATTACATAGCTCAGCTACCTGCCAAAAAAAGTCCCGTCAAAATCAGAACTTTACATTCGTAAGTTAAATAATGTTGAAAAATTTTCACAAAATTTATTACTTTTATTATTTTTTTCTTAAAATAACCCAGGACTATTTTATACTACCTATTTTGTTTATAATACATTCAGCCTCAGAAAATCAATATTTTGCTTCTAGAGTGATTCTCCACACTGAGCTATAAGCTGTTTTGTGTTGTACAACAAGAGTAGTTATTGACTAAGTACTTGATTAACCTCCAGTAGAAGCCGCAGGCGAAGTCTAGTGTTTCATTAATATCCACTAACCAAATTCGCACCTGTTACGTTATTAATAAGTTATAATTTACGACAATAAAATAAAGCAATAACGCAGAACATGCGAAATGTAAATTGCACTGGGTGGTAAGAAGTAGCTCCTACGATATAAATTTTAAATTTTGTCTGTCTGTTTGTTCCTGCTAATCTCTGAAACGGCTGGACCGATTTTGATGGGACTTTCACTCGCAGATAGCTAATGTTATGAGGAGAAACTTAAGGCTGCAGTTGTTTAAAAAAAAATATTTTTATAAAACAAAACTAAAACTGAATTTGGAGAATGTCGTTGTTACTTGCGAGTAGTTAAATTTATTTAAAACTAACTGTACTCGCGATTTCGTCGTTCGTCGAAAATAAAAGTAGCCTAAGTTAATAGAAATTACATCAGCTACCTGCCAAAAATAGTCCCGTCAAAATCGGTCCAGCCATTTCAAAGATTAGCCGGAATAAACAGACACATAGACAGACAGACAAAAATTATATAAAATGTTATTGTGGTGTATGTACCGTAGTTACATTAAAATGCATAAAGTAAAAAACTATTATTTCAATATTAAAAACAGACACTCCAATTTTATTTATATGTATAGATTTATTGTCTGTTTGTCCTTACTAAGCTCAGAATCGGCTTGACCGACTTTGACTGGACTTTCACTCATAGCTAGCTAATGCTGTGTTACTGTTATTTTAGAAATGTTACTTATTTTCATAAAACTAAAGTTAAATTCCACGCGCCTAAATTCGCTGTTAAAAAAAATCCTCTTGGACGAAGACGCAGGTAAAAACTAGTAGCTTCATAAATTCACTTCTTAAATTACACTGCGTGGTGCAAGATGTAATTCCTACGATATAAATGTATTTATAGAAAGCCAGCTGCGTATAAAACAACACCGAAAACGAGAGCTGTCACAGTACAAAGTAGTTAAAACAGCAGAAATAAAAGAAAGTATATTTACATATTAAAGAGCTCGAAGTTTAATACATCATACGGCCTATCTGATGGTAAATGGTTACCGTAGCCAATGGACGTCTGAGACACCAAGGGTCATGTGCTCGTTGCCGACCCTTAAGAAACCTTAATATACCCTTCTTGAAAACCCCATACCCCATGTAGTCCCCCATAATACCCCATGTAGTCTCGTGAAAAAACCTTGGCAGGAAGTTCATACAATCCAAGTGTACGCAAGAGGAAGCTCCTCTGAAACTGCACTGTCCGAGACCACTTATGTTCCAGCGTGTGGGGATGAATTGCCTCACCGATCGATCCCCCGACCAATCAAACAATCGATCGATATTACGACGGCCTGAGCCGAGGTTCGAACCCCTAGCGGTGCCCTCAGACTAAAGTCGTATCCGTCAGGCGGGAGTTGGCCTTCAGCCGCTCCATAAGACCTTCCGCGGGTTTGGAGTGCCATCTGCACTCACCCTCTAACGTACGGTGAAGCTGTAAAGGCCAGCTGCGGCCAACAGCATTAGAGTAGTCCGAAAAAAAAATGTAAAGAGAGAAAGAGAAAGAGATAGTATTTTTACTACGTAATATACATAGTTCAGTACTATCCTTGGGTTTCTTTTACTTATAGGGTCTAAGTTCTGGTACAGTTCAGGTCATTAGTACAGCACTAAATAGTCGCTGATAAATTGATAATAAAAATGGATTTAAATATATATAAAAAAATATAATAATTATATTAGTATATAATATGAATGTGGATGGATGTAAAGGGAGGGGACGCCCTAAGAAAAGATGGATGGATTGTGTGAAAGATGATATGAATAAAAGAAGAGTATGTTCAGATATCACGACCGATAGAGAGCAGTGGAAGAGAATGACATACTGCGCCGACCACAAATAATGGGATAAAGGCAAGGCAATGATAATGATAAAAAAGTATAATAAAGGTCTAAGAAGGTGCGTTTGCACAATATTAAATAGAGATAATATGTATGTATGTACTATATCAATTATTGTTAAAAAATTATATTTTACATAGGACAGGAATACAGAATATAAATATTTTTTTAAATATTATGCATAAAAATACATTTAGTCAATAAAAAAAACTTTTTTAAATTGAAGTTTAGAATAGAATAGAAAATAATTTATTCAAATAAACTTACATTGAAGCACTTTTGAATAGTCATTACATTTTTTTAATCTACCGCTCGTTCGGAAAGCTGTCTCATCACAAGAAGAACAAGCAAAAAACTTGTGTGTTGCTCTTTTACATAATTTTATTATTACTTTACATTTTTAAGTTTAAATATGTGAATACAAACTACGAATTAGCACTAATTCAATTAAATACTCAAATAGAAAAAATATTGAATATGTAACCAACTGGTTAAATAATTAATAAGAGGAAATCAGTCATAGTGATTAGAGCAGACCAGTCCCTACAAGCAGCACCCATTCACGAGCATGACGGATGAGCCAGCCATCACTGCGCTCGACCATATTTTAGGGAGCCCAATGACCCGGCCCACCACGCCGCCACAAGTCGGGACATTTTAGTGAGCATGACTACTCAAAACACTTCACGTCAAAGCTAAATAAAAAATACATTTCTGTTTTAAAACAATTCTGATTCCAAATTTGAATTTAAAATTACTCTGTATTATTGTAAACATGTACAACATTTATTTGAAAAGAATACGAGCTGAGTTTCTTGTCAGTTCTTCTCATCTCGAAATCATTCCAAACTGACGGTAGATTTGACATATCATAACAGTCTGTAATAGACCTACATGAATAAAGATATTTTGAATTTGAATATTTATAGTTATCAAGAACATAGTTATACACATAAAATTCAACGCACTTTCACACAAACATAACCGGGCGTGTAACCTACTACCCACACAACGGGAAACTGCACTTGTCGCGACACGGCACCTGGGGCAGGTGGTGATATCAGCTGTTCAGTACCTAGTCGATGGTTACGCGTCTTTTCACCCAATTATCTGTGACCAGTCAATTTAACCCACTTTTGAAAGTTACATTCAAGTTGGTTATTACATTATCAAATATATTGGATGAAAACGGAATTAATTTGCCCATTTATGAGGATACTAGCTTATACCCCTGACTTCGTTTGCGTGAATTTAACTTTTTTTATTGAAATAAATAAATATTTCAATTTATTTTTTCTTTTTTGTAATAGTTGAAATGCTTTAAGTTTTTTTTTTATTTGTGTGTTTTATTGTATAAACTAAACCGTTTCACTGCGTTATATTTCAATAAGAAATATAGCTCATATGTTATTCTGATGCATAAGCTATATTAGGTACTGTAAAGTTTCATCAAAAATCGTTCGGTAGTATTTGCGTGAAAGAGTAACAAACATCCATAATTACAAACTTTCGCCTTTGTAATTTTATTAAGATATGTTCAGTTAAAGTTAAGCATATTCGTTTTATGGTAATTTTGAGTGTTGTGTGTTTAAACATCTCATCATCATAAAGACCTGAGCCGAGGTTCGAACCTCGGTTCAAGCCGTCGTAACATCGGTCCCCGTTTGAATTAGAAGGGGGATCGATCGGAGTGGCTCTTTCTTTACATTTTTTTTTCTCGGTCTACTCTAATGCTGTTGGCCGTAGCTGGTCTTTACAGTTTCACCGGACGTTAGGGGCGAGTGCAGATGGCACTCCAAACACGCGGAAGGACTTATGGAGCGGCTGAAGGCCAACTCCTGCCTGACGGATACGACTTTAGTCTGAGGGAGAACTTTAGTCTGGGGTTCGAACCTCGGCTCAGGCCGTCGTAATTTCGATCCCCGTTTGAATTGGACGGGAGATCGAGGGGCCCCCGGGGGCGCCGGTGTGGAGCGCCCGGGCGCACGGATGCGCAAATGCGCGATATTGTGTGTTTGAGGTCGTCGTCGTTCGCCGGCGAGGACGGTGTCGTGTGTGTGTGTAAAAGTGTGGTCGGGGTGGAACGGGTGGGCCCGTGGGGAGGTCTCTCTTTTTACAAAAGGTACTATGTCTTAAGACATAATGCAAAAAGATCTTGCCACCGCGATGTAGAAATTGTACATATTTGACACAGCGACATCTAGTTAACATTTTGGAACTATTGTGTACTATAACTAACAATTAGATTAAACATAGTAAAATAAACATAGTTTCTCTTATAACTAAAATTAAAATATAAAGTATAAACTCCTTAAGATACCTTAGTCGTTAAAAAATATTGTAACTCTATCTAAAAGCCCAAAAAAAACTATGTACGAAATCTCTGACATTTTTTTTATTATTATTTTTACGGCCCTGGAAAAATCAGTCAATCTAACAAATAAAACATCGGTATTGCCAGTAATATATATTGTAATATATTATTAACAATGATAACAATACATGTTCTCCTCTCACCCTTTGTGTCGACTCTTGCGCATTATTAGCCAACCAATCGCATTCCATATTGATATTCTAAACTAATGGTGACCATAAGTTCTTATTTTAGAAGACTTCTATAAATCTCTTAAATAAATATTAAAAAGTCAATATCGTTGTATTAAGATACTGACTGTGTGTATACTAATTAAATCCCTTCTGATCGTTCTCCCGCCCAATTAAAACACGGATACAAATTATTGAGCCAAGGTTCGAATCCCTAGCGGTAACCTCAGACTAAAGTCATATCCGTCAGGCAGGAGTTGACCTTGGGGTGATGAAGGGGATGAAAGTTTTATGGAAAATCGTCAATTTTGAAGCTAGACTGATTAAACTTTTTTCCTTGCCTTTTTGAGTTAGATTATTGAATATTTTTTCTTTATTTGTCAAGGTCACTATAACTCGCGGATGAAGTCGCAGGCTCAGCTAGTAGTATATTATATGACCCCATCAATTATTACAAATTATAAAAAATTAATTATGTAAAATATTTATATATTTCACAATTAAACTCGTGAATTGCAATTAAATTAGGCACAATCTTTACTCATTACTACGTTTTTTTTTTCATTGACATGCTATTTCAGCTTATGAAGACAAAAATTCGTTTAAAATAATTTTATTGTGACCTCAAGTCAAGTAAACTAAAAGAAGTCGTCTACGAAGGTACCTCATTTCATATTTTTTTGCATAGCAGCTTACAATGTAAGCTTCTCAGTTGTAGAGCTTACTTGACATTTATCGTTATATTTCGCCCAATTTACATAATATCTTATTAAATTATAGCTTACGTATTATTCTGATGTATAAGGTATATTACTGTCAAGTTTCATCGTAATCCGTTCAGTACTTTTGAGTGAAACATTCTTAGAATAGAATAGAAATAATCTTTATTCAAATAAACTTAATATAAACACATTTGAATAGACATTTTTTTATTCTGCCGTCCATTCGGAATGCAGACTGATCACAAGAAGAATGAGCAAGAAACTTGTGTGTTGCTCTTTTAAATAAATGTTGTTTTAATTAGATTTATATTAACAAGTATTAGGCATGCTACAATCAACACAGAAACCGCTACGCACTTAATCTCTGTTCAATCAGATAACATTGTCAGCGCTATGAATTTTAAGTTAGATGAAGATAAAGTCGCTATATAAGGAGAAAAAAATAAAATATTTTTGCATACCAACAATATCAATAATAATAATAATAATAATAATATCTCAGGACAATTCACACAACGCCATCTAGTCCCAAGTTAAGCAGAGCTATAGGTACTAAACAACTGATATAAATAAATTGATATATATTTTTTTAAAATAAATACATATTATACATAGAAAACACCCAGACCGATACAAACAATCTTGAATACAAATGTTTGTACCGTCGAGGAATCGAACCCACGACCATCGGATAGTAAAGCGGTGTGCTAAACCACTAGAGGCTGCCATATTGTTGCATAAACGTCCGGATATTAAAATAAAATGTGGAGACACCATAAAAACCGGTAGATCAGCTGACTATTCGGACAATTCAAAAAAGGAACGCACTTTTGAATGAGCACTTCCCCTGTAGTACTACAGTACCAGCAGATGGACGACAGCTGATTTTGACATTTGCCTCGCGTAATACCAAAATGCATTAACTTCAAATAAAAATTTTAGTTGTGAACTTTAAAGGGATACATTTAAAGTCGATTTTGCAATTGTTCTATTAAGTGCAGTTTACGATTGTGTGCGATATGTTTATGAATGGACCGACGGCCTCTCTCTGTTTACGAGTAACTGGTTTCGGGAGTACATCTGCGAATTGCAAATTGACAAAAAATGTGATGTAATAATATGAAACGGTACAATAATTGACGGCCGGTGATCTAGCACTTACTTCCGATGGTCGGGGGTTCGATTCCTCGCATGGCACAAATATTTGTATGTATGATTGTTTGTATTAGTCTGTGTGATTTTTATGTATAATATGTGTGTACATATAAAAAAAATCTATGTATATGTATCAGTTATCTAGTGCCCATAACACCAGCTTTAGCTAGCTTAACTCGGGTCTCGATGGCGCTGTGTGAATTGTCCTGAGGTTATTATTATTATAATTGTTGTACGGTTCTATTAGTGATTCTTGAAAATTGAGACAAAGTTTCAGTATACATTATCATCATCATCATCATCATGATCAGCCCACTGCAGTCCACTGCTGGACATAAGCCTCTCCCAAGGCACGCCACTGGGCACAAGTTTTAGTATACAAAGTGTGATAATTGTGTAAAAGTTTATACTTTTAAATCTTGTCATAATAGCAATTTATTGATAACTAGCTACTCGCCCCGGCTTCACTCGGGTGTACATAGAGTGATTCAAGAAGGTTTACAAATAAAATACATATTTATAAATCTTCCTCTTGAATCACTCTATTATTATTATTTATTTTAATTCGGATTACAGCAATATTGTGTTAGTAAAATTATAAAACTATGTTAGTAACTTATAACGTACAGATATACAGAGATACACATAATTCACATATCTGTGTCCACGTCCAGAAGCACTGGGTCCACAATGCAACGATATCCAGGGCCTCTGGAGCGGACAATCAGATATACTCGCAACAGTTGTTAGGATCCTGTGTGCGCTCCCTCGAATTCTAGACATCAGTGATGCAGCTCTTTCACACATTATGGCTTGAAATCCATCTACCCGCGCCGCTGCAAACATCTCTGATGCGCTACAGAACCGAAGGAGCCTCAACAACATCCTAAACCCATTATTATACTGTACACGAAGAGCGCTGTATGCCTTTTCGTATACCCAAACCATAGGGCGCACGTGTAAAATGAAACTCTATGATTAAAAAACCTCTTCAAAATCTGTTGCGTAGTTTTAAAGATTTAAGCATATATAGGGACGGACAGACAGCGATAGCGACTTTGTTTTATACTATATGTTAATATGTATTTGTACGGTTTACCATTATAAACTTTGAATATTTGGCTGGTTATTTTGGTTTAGTGGTTTAACACACGGTGTGTTAAATTAATTGTCCAGGTTTATTATTATTATTATTACATATATATATCTCCCTTTTTACGGGGGTAATATATTCAAACACGCGGGCCTTAGCCAAGCATGGATGAGTTATGTGATGAAGATAGAAATTTTCTGACTATTCGGCATGTGTTTAGTATGACGGCTTTTTGTAATAGGTCTATTGTAGAGGAGGGGATATGCAACGTGTCTAGGTGTTTGTTCAGACTTTTTGGTATAACTCCTATGGATGACAAAACTATGGGTACTATGTGGATGGTGTGTGCTTTCCATTGTTTTTTTAATTCTATTGCTAGATCTGTGTACTTTGTTAGTTTTTCATTGACTGTGCTTTGTATATTGTGTGTGTTTGGGATGGCTATATCTACAAGATATACTTTTTTATTGATTTTGTCGTGTAATGTTATGTCTGTATTATTATTATTATTATTATATTGTAAAATTTCTTCCCCATTACATAAACATCACCTGAAATAAACATCGACTGATTTTAAAACCATACAGGTTGTAAGAGAAAAGAATTTGTCATCCCCCTTCTTTACCCCTAAAATCTTAACACTTGTAAGCTTTTCGTTGGCATGTTTCAAACATCGCTTCGTTTTAATAAATTGAGTGCCTCCACCGGCTTTTATTGTGACTCCTGTGGTACCCCATTTATGATGCTAGATTGAGAAATTTCCCCGAAACTACGGGTATTTTGGGGAGACATTGTATTAGTGACTTTGATCTAATTTATCAGGAGAAATTAGGGGGAGTAAATTTTAAAGAAGATAGTCTTCTAAAGCGACATGGAAAATTAAAGCTACTAGGTGCAATAACAGTGTCAGAACCTTGTAACTATAGAACTAAGAGATCTCTAGAGTATTGGCAACCAAAAAAAGATCACAACATTAATAAGCTAAGAAATTAAATATAGAAAAGAAATTAAAATTAAAGATTTTTTTTCAAATAGTAACTAGTAATAGGATAAGAAAGAAGCAGCAGAAGAAGAAGTAACTACTAATAAAGACCTTACACTTTTGTCGGGGATTTTTATTCAAATGATGTATTGTGGGGAGAATTTGGGCAAAACTGAGATGTCGATCGAGCAACACCTATACACGTATAGGAATAACGAGCTATTTAACAAAAATAATTTTTGTTACTCGTTTCTGCTATTCATATTGCCTGACGTAGCGCTGTGATCTCGAAGTGAATCGTGTAGGAAAAATATTTACCTTTAAGATGACTAATATTGTATTCCATTTTGTGTATATTTTATACTAGATAAGCACGCGACTTCTAATGAAATAGTCACCAAATAAAGAAAATATATTTAATAATCTAACTCAAAACGTCCAATGAGAAAAGATTCAAATGGAATAGTGACCAAAGAAAAAAAAAATCGTGTTTAATTTATATTATTAACCGGGTCTTAACACGAACAAATTTTTTGGCAAATAAAGGTATTTACCTATCTCGACGTTTCGATTAGGTTGCACTAGCCGTGGTCATGAGCTGACTGGAGTAACAGCGATGTCAATGCAGATAGGTGATAATTATTTTCATCTACCGTCTCTAGATTGTTCAAAACAAAAATATATAATAATATAACCCAAAAAAGCCAATGAAAAAAGTTTCGTCGTTCTAGCTTCAAACATGACACAATTTCTATGCAAACTTTCATCCCCTATTCAATATTACCCCTTAAGGGTAACATTTTAGACGCAGCTATACTACAGTATACAGGGTTTTTCAAGAAGGGTTTATTAAGGTTTCTTAAGGGTCGGCAACGCGCACGTGACACCACTGTTTCAGGCGTTTATTTACCATCAGGGTCTTATACTTATCACCATCGTGATATAAAAAAAGATAACGGTTGCCGCTTTCCATCAAATGAGCCGTCAGTTTCTTTGACATTTCAATAATAAAAACAATGACATAACATCACGTAAAAATCCATCGGCAACCATTTGTCGGCAACCATTCCCTCATGTGGTACCTAATGGCCCTGAAACATCGGAATGTGACGAATTAAAAGACGGTTGTATGTAATTGTGCCCGAGAGAAAGCAACTCGGAGGCACTTTAGCGACGTATTTATATGGGCGCGTCGGGAATACGAAATGAGATCGGAAAATAGACCGCGAGCCAACGACAGGTTATCAACTTTCTTTATTCCACGAGGTTGACTAAAAAGTTTATGGTCCTTCTGATGGTAAACGGTTACTGTAGCTTATGGACGCCTGAAATAGCAGGGGTGTCATGTGTGTGTAGCTAACCCTAATGTGTTCAAATTTCCTGCCGGTGTCATCATCATCATCATCTGCTTCTTCCTTATCCCATTTATTTGGGGTCGGCGTAATATGTTTTTCGCTTCCATTCATCCCTGTTCATAATCGCGTTATTTACTTCCTTTCTTACCATATCATCATTCACACAGTCCATCCATCTCTTTTTTGGTCTTCCTCTGCCCTTATAACCATCCACATTAATTTGTAACATCTTTCTTAAAATATTATCCTCGTTCCTACGCATTACATGTCCATACCATGATAGACGATTACTCTTCAACCTCTCTGACACCGGTGCCACTTTCATACTTCCTCTAATGTATTCATTCTTTATCTTATCCATTCTTGTCACACCACACATCCACCTCAACATTCTCATTTCAGTTGCATGTCTTTCATCCGTCGCCGGTGTAAAAATCTATAATGGATAAGGTAGTCCAATTCAACAACCCTAGCGGTGTCCTCAAACTGAACACGTCCATCAGACAGGAGTTGACCTTCAGCAGCTCCTTAAGTCATCTGCTGAGTACTGTACACACTCCTTATCGTTATGTGAAGCTGTATAGTCCAGATCAGCTGCTGTCAAAATTATTAGAATAGTTGGAAAAAAAGGCAGTTATATTATGAAGCCTAGTGGTTCTGAAGTTGGTTTCGAGGAACAGGAACTTCACAATTGTTTATTTATTTTTTGATAAAAATAGACTTTATGTATTTATGCTTTAAAGTTGATTTCAATTTTTATTTACGAAATTTATTTTTCAATTTCTCTACTGCTCACTAGATGGCGTTGTAAAAATATTTAATCACGCTATTAAATGATTCTTGCTTTTATGTAGTAGACGACATGTTGAAATACATTTCCTAAATAAGAAAAATATGTGTTTATGAGGAAATTTCTCCTCAACACACCCTCGGCACAGCTAACTTCTACTGGTCTGTACAGTACAACTAACTGAAACAATTTTATAAGTTTTCGGATTGATTGTCGAAATTAGACTCTGGCTCGTGGACTATATAGATCGCAGATGTCATACTCTCAATTAATGACTTGAAACACGAATGATCGATTAAATATTAACACACATCTATGTCGTGTAGCTGTTAATTGAAATGTCGTTTTTAACCGACATCAAGAAAAAGAGCACTTCAGGAGTTTTGATAAGTTTTTGTCACAATGTTAGCCAATGATGGTAAGGCTTGACCGATTTTTATGAATTTTTATATGCACATTCACTAAGCCTCAGATTCGGGTACTATCTATTTTTTATACCCCTACGTGATAAGGGTTGTTCATCCCTAACATTTATTTTCTAATTTTTTGTAATTTTTTTCAATTTCTTTTTAATGTGGCCTAAAAAATTTTCACCCTTATATCACCTATTTTTTAATAGCAATATTAATTAATTTACAGGGCAAAATAACGTCTGCTGAATCAGCTTTTATATATAGGTATATATTTAAACTTTAATATATATATTAAAGTTCAAATAAATGAACAATAGTTCAAAATCAGTACAATACAATATTTGTGATTCCAAATGATATCTCCAGCTAACTAGTGCAGCTAATGAAGCGATTTAAAATGAAATACCAACAAAACGTGGTACGAGTTGGTATGCGGTTGGCATCCCTGATATATATACATATATATATATATTATATAGATGATCAGTAATGAACTAATGAACAGATAGACGGAGGAAATTGGGTGTACAATATACGTATCCAGAATATATGTGGTTACTTCCGATGTTGGATGTATTGGTTTTCCTAGCGATTTCTATGTTGATTATCGCATGCCTCTTACTTCTTTTTGTGTGATTATTTATTTAAAATAACATTTAATCAAAAGAATAACACACAAGTTTCTTGCTCATTCTTCTTGTGATGAGTCTGCGTTCCGAATGAGTGGTGGAATAAAAATATGACTATTCAAAAGTGCTTGTATTGAGTTTATTGTAATAAAGAATTCTATATATATTTCAAATCAATAATTTAAAGTATAAATAAATACTTTAAATTATTAATTTTTATCATCTCTTTTCGTTTTTATTTTCTCTACTAGCTGTGCCTCGCGACTTCTTGGAAAAAATATTCATTAATCAACTCCAAAAAAGACAAAGAAAAAAAGTTTCATCGTCTTAGCTTCATATATAACAATTTCCCATACCCACTTTCATCCCCTATTTTATTTTATCCCCTTAGGGGTAAAATTTTCACAAACTTTGAATGTCATATTTATTTAATGAACAGCCTAAAAATAATTTTCAATCTTCTAACATTAAAAATAACGATACTTCCATACAAATTTTTATATCCCCTTTCAACCCCTTACAGCTAACTGACCTGACTTCATGTTCATCTTATCATCCTCCACTGATGCCCCGCCAGCGTAAACCGTTAGCGCAGGCGGATGCACCATTATCAACCCTCAAAAAAATAGACATAGAACACACCCAGACAGATTCAAACAATCATACGCATGAATACATATTTGCACACTGCGGGGAATCGAACTCGCTACCTTCAAATAATATGTATTAAGTTTCAAAATAACTAGGGATATATATATTAAATATGTTGGATTACCACCCAAGTAGAATACAATGGCGTTTCGATATAGCTAAAGTCCTTCAATGTTTTATGGTTTACGAATTATAGTAATGCAATTACATACACAACCCCTATAATTATTATCCAGGTGTATTCCAAAGTATAGTTATTGAATACTCGGCCAATTATGAACATCTAGAAACTTATTAATAATAGACAAAGTTACGAATATTAATAAAGTAGTTATTAGTAATAATTACAATGTTACTTACGAACTGAATAATTCATTAGTCGTTGGATGCTGACAATTGTTGATACCTGCTTTCGTATGGTTATTATAAATAACCTGATTAAATTATTACCATTTGACAAAAATACAATAATATATGTTGGTGGTAACTACATTCTCCGGAATTTAAATTAAAATTAAATATTACCATTTGACAAAAATACAATAATATATGCTGGTAGTCACTATATTCTCCGGAATTTAAATTAAAATTAAATATTACCATTTGACAGAAATACAATAATATAATATTGGTGGTAACTACATTCTCCGGAAATTAAATTAAAATTAAATATTATCATTTGACAAAAATACAATAATATATGTTGGTGGTAACTACATTCTCCGGAATTTAAATTAAAATTAAATATTATCATTTGACAAAAATATGTACAATAGTATATGCTGGTGATCACTACATTCTCCGGAATTAAAATTAAAATTAAATATTATCATTTGACAAAAATACAATAATATAATTTTGGTGGTAACTACATTCTCCGGAATTAAAATTAAAATTAAGTATTACCATTTTGTAGGTGTCTTTAGACAAATATTACTTTGTATAAAAAGTGATATTTACAATTTTTATGTATTAATCCTGTGAGAATTGAACCTGTAATGTGAAGGCTATGCTAAATTGGTGAGGTCTATATTTAATAGGTGTACTTATACAAATATTTTTTTATGTAGGGTCAAAAAATATAATTTGTCAGTTATATAATTTTTATCTTGTAAAGAAATAGCAAAGGACCTTCAGTCATACAGCCGATCAAGTTTATATCACTCGGAATTATATTCTATACTTAGACACATAATTCTCGTTACCTCCTTTAACATTTATTCCAAAATGGCCGCCATAAAGATGCCGCCTCGGCGAAATTAAGTATTTACAACTGTACTCGAGTTCTTCAGCACTCGATACATGTATAATGACGTACAGAATGATCATTTAAATGATTGTCAATTACTATAATGCGAGCCGTATTAATGAGTAGGCAGGTGATAAGTTTTGTTATAAATATTTCAGAAATGACGTTTTATTTTAAGACGGAGAGTCAGTAATATTAAGGAATGATTCTTCCGAAGTGTGGTTTTAAAAAAAGTCGTTTTTAATTATTTTTTTTTATAAAAAAAACATTTTTTTTTTATGTATGATAATGGAGTAATGCACCCAATTATGCTAACGGTTTACACTGGCGGGCACCAGTGGAGGATGATAAGATGAGCATGAGGTCAGGTCAGTTAGTCCATAGTGACATGTTCACCTGGAATTTATAATAATGATTTCCAGGTGGAACGGATCAACTTAACATGGTACATTGGTAGCAATCACATTACTAACCCTAAGGAGAGTAAGCTCCTATGTAGTTGCATCCCATCCAAGGATAAATGAAATATCTATAGCTATGTTTGAAAAATAAACTCTATTCTGAGGAGATAAAAACTATCGCTCGTATCCTTCAATGCTTGTCCCTGACGAGCCTAGACAACAAACTCTGAAAAAGGTCGAGCACAAAAGATCTCTTCAGATCGCAGTACTATGGGTCTAAGCACCAAGTAATTTTCTACCAACTTTACCAAATAAGTCTAGACAGATATGCCTAAACCCCTAAATAGAAAAAAGATACACAATTAAAAAAAAAACACAGAAAATATAGCGTTGCCTACGGAACCCAAGACCTCTGGAGATCGCAGTGCTACATGTCTAACCATCAAGTAACTTTATCACTAAAAAAGCGTAGAGAAATATGCCTAAACCCCTTAATAGAAAAAGGATACACAATTAAAAAAAAAAACAGAAAATATGGCTTTGCCTACGGAACCCAAGACCTCTGCAGATCGCAGTGCTACGTATCAAGCCACCAAGAAATTCTACCACCAAATAACTCTCGACAAACAAGGCCCAAACAACTCAAAAAATAAAGGATACGCATTAAAAAAAAACAAAAAATATAGCTTTGCCTGCGGAACCCTAGATCTCTGCAGATGGCAGTGCTATATATCTAGGCACCAAGAAATTCTACCACCAAATAACTTTAAACAAACAAGGCCCAAACACCTTAATAAGACAAAGGATATAAAAAAAACAAAAAATATAGCTTTGCCTGCGGAACCCTAGATCTCTGCAGATGGCAGTGCTATATATCTAGGCACCAAGAAATTCTACCACCAAATAACTTTAAACAAACAAGGCCCAAACACCTTAATAAGACAAAGGATATAAAAAAAACAAAAAATATAGCTTTGCCTGCGGAACCCTAGATCTCTGCAGATGGCAGTGCTATATATCTAGGCACCAAGAAATTCTACCACCAAATAACTTTAAACAAACAAGGCCCAAACACCTTAATAAGACAAAGGATATAAAAAAAACAAAAAATATAGCTTTGCCTGCGGAACCCTAGATCTCTGCAGATGGCAGTGCTATATATCTAGGCACCAAGAAATTCTACCACCAAATAACTTTAAACAAACAAGGCCCAAACACCTTAATAAGACAAAGGATATAAAAAAAACAAAAAATATAGCTTTGCCTGCGGAACCCTAGATCTCTGCAGATTGCAGTGCTATGTATCTAGGCACCAAGAAATTTTACCACCCAATAACTCTAGACCAAGGGTCTTCAACCTGCGGCCCGTGGGCAGCTTGCGGCCCGCCGATGTTTTCTGCGGCCCGCCAAAAGCATAGAGCCACTCTCAGTACGACAACAATTAACTTTTAAAAAGTACCTTTAATATTAAATAAAAAAAATCCTTATAAAAATACCTATGATGCGGATGATGTACAGAAAAAAATTTTTTTGGCCCTTGATTTGTAAAACGTTGAAGTCCGCTGCTCTAGACAAACAAGGCCCACCATATCATCTTACTAAGACAAAGCATACACAAAAAAAAACAAAAAATATAGCTTTGTCTGCGGAACCCAAGACCTCTGCAGGTCGCAGTGCTACACTACTACCACCAAATAAGCTTAGACAATGAAGGTCCAAACACCTTAGCACGTTAAAGACCGCATGCCCACCGGTGGGCCGCAACGAAAGTAAATTTACACGTTGGGACCAAGTAATCACCCGTGGGTGATTGAAAAAAATCTAGAGGTTAAATAAAGTCTATCTGAAATTATTGTACACTAAAACTTTATTAAAAAAGTAATATACGTAATTAACAAAAAAAAGTGTACGTCCCTATGTGAGGAAATCTGATTTTCCAATGCGGTCTTGAACATGTTAATAAGGCAAAGGACGCTGAAAATAAATCTATATATATATATATATATATATATAACTCAAAGGAGACTGATATAATGATCTATCAACGTACAGCCCAAACCACTGGACGGATCGGGCTGAAATTTGGCATGCAGGTAGATGTTATGACGTAGGCTTCCGCTAAGAAAGGATTTTGATTAACTCTACCCCCAAGGAGATAAAATATGGAATGAAAGTTTGTATAAAACTTTGTCAATTTTAAACCTATCGGGCTGAGACTTTGCATGCATAAAGCTACTATAAGGTAGGCGTCCCCTAAGAAAAGATTTTGATAAATTCCACCCCTAAGGGGATAAATTATCGCGAGCGAAGCCGCGGACAAAACTAGTAAAATATAAACCTATGCCTGCGGAACCCTAAAGTGTAGCAGGAGAGGATCGAAACTGTGTCATTGCGTCATACAATCACCTACAGCCATACATCACACGTGCTTCAAAAAGAAGTGTACTATTAACCGTTCAATTCAAATAATCTATTCACGGTGTAGACAGAGAGAGATTGATGCGTCACATTAAAATATGTACGGTAATAACTTACATAACCCACAAACATATCACTGCGTTCCAACATTCTTAAAAGCATAAAAAAATAAAGTTCAAAATCGCTTAGAACACCTGAAAATTAGTACCACTACATTTTCTATGCGTGTACAAAAACCATGTTGCATTTGCGGTGATAAAGCACTTTAACGTGTGGGAATAGATGCGGTTTTGGATTGTGGATTATTTGGTGTGATTACTGTGCCTTTGGAGAGGTGACGAGGTTGGAAAATATTCGGCTTAAGAACATAGATGTCGAGTGATAGTGCATGACGATATTTTCAGGGTTGACAAAATTATTTTTTTATATTCTTTTATAATAATACTAATTAACTTAGAAGGATTATGAATTATGAATATGGATGGTTATAAGGGCAGAGGAAGGCCGAAAAAGAGATGGATGGAAAGATGATATGGTAAGAAAGGAAGTAAATAACGCGATGACTGCGAACAGGGATGAATGGAAGCGAAAAATATATTACGCCGACCACAAATAAATGGGATAAGGAAGAAGCAGATGATGGTGATGATGATAACTTAGAAGGATCATGTTCAGTACAGGAGGACATTGTACAGTCATCTGTTTCACTAATATATATTAGCCAATCTCATTCAGAGGGAGCTAGGTAAGAAAGGAAGTAAATAACGTCAATAATAGAAGAAAAAAATACTATATAACACAGACCTAAATAAATGGGACCTAAATAAGAAGCAGATGATAATAAGGCAATGAAATGTTACCACTTACCACCAGAAAAACGAATATTTCAATAATAAACCATAGATTTTGGACAACTGTAATAATAACAAAACAATATTGTTTTTTTTAATATAATACATACATATAATTCACAAAACGTCATCTAGTCCCAAGCTAAGCAGAGCTTGTGTTACGGGTAGTGGACAAATGATATAAATAATTATATAGATTTTTGTAAACACATATATAGAAATCACCCAGACCGATACAAACAATCATACTCATAAATACGAACCACCTTTGAGTATACATCTCCTAATTCTGAATCGAATCCGCGACCATCGAAAGTAAAGCGCTGTGCTAAACTACTGCACGGTCTCTTAAATATCGGTATCGAGCCACTTAGTTTGATGCGAGTCTTCGCTTCGCTTTGTGTGTTCTACAGATTATACAACGGACTGTGTTCTGAGGAATTATACGACATGATGCCGACTGCCACCTTTTACCATCGCATCGCTCGCCATCGACAGGGAATTCATCCCCACACGCTGGAACCTAAGTGGTCTCGAACAGTGCAGTTTCAGAGGAGATTCCTCCCGCGTACACTTAGATTGTGGAATGAACGTCCTGCCGAGGTTTTCTCAAGAGACTACAGCGTGGGGTTTTTTAAAGAAGGATATATAAAGGTTTCTTAAGGTTCGGCAACACGCACGTGACACCACTGGTGCTTCAGGCGTCTATAGACTACGGTAACCATTTACCATCAGATGGGCCATATGCTTGTTTGCTACCAAAGTAGTATATAAAAAAAATCATAATACGTTTGTCATTTGATCTAGGCAATAAATTCTTTAGAAATCCAATATAGTGTTGTAAATATTTTTTTAAACTAATTTTTTATTTTAGTTAATCTCTAAGGTGGATGACAACCCTGGCTGACTGTTTATTTTCCGACTGAGAGCGTATAGAGCGGTGACGCATCGGTGACTCACCGCCAGTTGGTGACTTGTCTCCGTACTACAGTTCTGGATTACGTATTTGTTTGAAAAATAGAACATCCCTAGTCATTTAACATCTTGAACGCGCATTTTACTCTAATAACAACAGGAGTAATAATAATAATCTGTAAGAAATTACTTATAGCAATAATTTGTAATTATTTTTTTATTTACTGATTTTCTTATCTATCTATGTGCGCAATAAATAGTTTATTATTATTTCTTAAACTTAAAAAAAATCTCATCTCCCCTCTTAAGGAGAGGAGATGGTAACTTACCCCCGGCAGCACACAGTCGGCCGGGATTCGGGGCCCCAGGAAGAGAAACCGGCATACAATGCGGGCAGAATCTAAGAGCACCGCTTTCTGCATCTTTCCCTGGAGCGAGCCGCCTCGAAATCCCAACCTTCTGAGATGTTGTTCCAGACTGGTTGGGATAAGACCGTTCACCTACATAATGATTTGAATGATTTCGGTGGACATCACCCACCACATTTCGGTCAGGTTAAGGATCAGTAACTAGCTACTCGCCCTATTTCGCCCGGGTATACATGTATTATACATATAAACCTTCCTCTTGAAACACTCTATCTATTAAAAAAACCGCTTCAAAATCCGTTGCGTAGTTTTAAAGATTTAAGCATACATTTACTTAATTTAAGATTGTTTTATACTATGTAATGATGTCGACTAATAACCCCATTATTAGTTAGGGGGAAAGGGGATTGTTATTAATGTGGATTAATAACCTCATAGCTAGCAATGCATCATTCAGGTTGATCTCCACGCTATCCTTTATTCCTCCAAAAATTTTAAAAAATGTTATTTTGGTGTATGTACCGTATTTATATTCATATGCATGTAGCAAAAAACGGTAATTTCAATATTACATACAGACACTCCAATTTTATTTATATGTATAGATAAAAACTCCTAAAAATATTGTTATTGTAGAGATAGTGGTCTAATCACTATCAAGGTAGTCTAATAGATCGACTTCCAAATGGTTACCTCAAGGGATTGAATTTATCGAATTCCTATTTAAGCAAACGTCTTCATCATAGTAGCTCCAATCTTTAATTTCAGTTCAATCAGTCGAAAATCTAAGAAGATTTATACAAACCTTCATCCCCTATTTTATCCCCTTAGGGGTGGAATTTATCAAAATCCTTACTTAGGGGATGCCTACGTCATAGTAGCGTTATGCATGCAAAGTCTTAGTCCGATCGGTTCAAAATTGACAAAGTTTCATACTAACTTTCATCCCCTATTTCATCCCCTTGCTTCTCAATACATCTACGAAAATATTATGTATGCCAGGAAAAATATTAAAAGTTTAAAAAAAAAATATACATAATCTGTTCACTAGATCATACATATACAAGAAAAATGAATTTTTTCTTTCCTTTCAATATAATTTAAAAATTGACAATTGGTAATCAGTAAAAGGGAAACGTGGAACATTAAAAAGGCATATGTCATTCGCAGAATCACATTTCAAAGGGTATTACCACAGCTACTCCGTTTGTACCTTCGTTTTGTGACAACAAAGCCCCGGGTACAACTTTGTAAATGTAACATTGTTAAAAAAAAATACGTATATATTAAAAAATAAACGTGCGCTACAAAGAGTCGTTTTTGTCGGATTGAACTGATTTCATAATTATAACAATGTTAAAGGTTTTTTATTGACAATAATTATATGAATAAAACTAGCTATTCCCGCGATTTCGTTCGCGTGGAATTAAAGTTTATTTTTCTAAAATAAAATTAGCCTAAAGAACTAAAAATTATTTTATTCCATTAGGTATTAATAGGTTCAAACTAATACATTTACATCCCTTATTTTATCCCCATGGGGGTTGAATTTATCAAAATCCTATTTAAGCGAACATCTTCATCATAGTAGCTCCAATCTTTAATTTCGGTTCAATCAGTCGAAAATCTAAGGAGATTTATACAAACTTTCATCCCCTATTTTATCCCCTAAGGGGTGGAATTTATCAAAATCCTTTCTTAGGGAATGCCTACGTCATAGTAGCTTTGTGCATGCAAAGTCTCAGTCTGATCGGTTTAAAATTGACAAAGTTTCATACAAACTTTCATCCCCTATTTCATCCCCTTGGGGGTAGAATTAATCAAAATCCTTTCTTAGCGTATGTCTACGTTATAACATCTACCTGCATGCCAAATTTCAGCCCATTCTGTCCAGTGGTTTGGGCTGTGCGTTGATAGAACACTATTGGTATTCATATATATGAATAACATAATAACGATATAATATTTGATATGTACTATAATATTCCTAACATAGTCTACTTTCTTATATGACGTTTGTTTAGTCCGTTTACTAATTTCTCTTCCACATACATATATAATAGTATATTTGACTGATACTCTTATATGATTTGACTGATAAACTAAAATACCATCCTGATCATCTGGATGAATGTGCGGATCTCCACAGTGGAGTATTCTAGAAACTTTTCGCCACGCACAACCACATTGTGGAGTTACCTTCCAACAATGGTATTTCCGAACCGATACGATATTGAAACCTTCAAGAAAAGAGCTTATTCCTTTTTAAAAGGCCGACAACGTACTTGCAATTCCCCTGGTGTTGCGGGTGCTCATGGGCGGCGGTAATCACTTACCATCAGGTGAGCCGCATGCTCGTTTGTCCCGTGTTATTAAAAAAAAAATTATCTGTATTGATACTAGACAATTGACAGAATATTTAAGTAATATATATTTTTTATTACATATATATATATGTACATAGAAAACACCCATAGCAATACAAACAATCATACTCATGAATACAAATATTTGTACCGTACGAGGAATCGAACCCGCGACTATCGAACGTAAAGCGGTGTTCTAAACTACTAGACCACCGAGGTCGTCAAAATAAAAAGATATATGTATATGGGGACAATATACGTCAGAGGAACAAATGGGGACCCCTACAGCTCTGAGGGGGGCCAACTCGCATCCCGGCTTGGGGAATAGGGTCATAACGGATATTGCTACAGCTCGGCTATCGTTGATTTCCGGTGTTCCGGTACCAATAACAGTAATATCGATTCATTGTCTGTTTGTTTGTTTTCCTTACACATATACATCGTGTCATATTACCGTGACGTTATATTACGAAGACCTCGGTGGTCAAGTGGTTTAGCACACCGCTTTACGTCCGATGGTCGCGGGTTCGATTCCTCGCACGGCACAAACATTTGTATTCGTGAGTATGATTGTTTGTGTCGGTCTGGGTGTTTTCTATGTATAATATGTATGTACCATGACCAGTCCCCACTAGCAGCACCCGTTCACGAGTATGACGGATGAGCCAGCCATCATTGCACTCAACCATATTAGAGGGAGCACATCGACCCGGCCCACCACGCCGCCACAAGTTTGAACTTTTTAGCGAGCATGACTGTTTCAAGTTACTCCACTACGTCATTTATATTATTTACAGCATAAACTGTACCAATCACAGTTTTCACACATTACAATATATAATTTACATGATTTAAATTACAATATGTCATTACTAAATTTAGAATAAGTTTCTTTAGTGTTTATTACACTATCTATGTTTATTACATTATTTATGTTAAGGGTAATTCCAGTATGTTCTTTGGTATGCTAACCTAATGTAACGTGCGGAATCGAACCTTTAAAAGACCGTCAAATAATAACCAACTTGAACAAGTCCTATACGATAAAAAGGGAATAATTGAAATGGGACTATTCCACAGACGTTATGTGAAAAACGTGATCCAATGTTAAGGTACCCATATTTTGATCCCGGCAGAAATCAAGCAAATTTGCAGGCATATAAATGGGGCGATATAACATATAATACCTTCTATACAGTTACGTTTACCTCTGATCGATGGGCGGGGGATGTAGTGTTGCCATGTTAATGGTTTCACCACTGAAAATGGTAGATATCTTGGTATATACTTGAATAAAGTTTATAAAAAGAATGGTAGACAAGCTGCCAGTAACATCCCACCCCCTGTGACATAGTCACATCTTACAGTCTACTGGCAACTTGGCCAGCATTTTCAGTGACTGACGGAGTATACGGCCAGAGGTGGTTACCTCCTACGGTCACTGTTTGGTCCTGGTTGTGGTCAGGGGATCTCCTCAGAATTAGTGTTGGTAAAAACCCCTTAACAAAGCGAGACCAAAACTTAACGTCGACTAACTACCGATATGATTAAAATATAATATCCTTGGACAATTTACACAGTGCTATCTAATCCTAAACTAACTTGACGACTAATTAATATAATTTGTTTTTTTTTTATTAATACATCATATTAATAATCTCTCTAGATAGTTCACATAGCGCCAGCTAGTTAGAAACTAACTAGAGTTTGTGTTATGGGTACTAATCTCTACAACTGATATATACACTTAAATATATATATATATATATTTTATAAATTCAAACATAATATATATAGTAAACAATGTGAAATTAGAAATGAATCTGTATTGTTGTAATCATGTACAACATTTGTTTAAAAAGAACACGAGCTGAGTTTTTTTTTCAGTTTTCTCATCTCGAATTTCGAACTGACGGTAGATTTGACATATCATAATAGTCAGTAATAGACCTACACGAATAAAGATATTTTGAATTTGAATTTAAATCAATCATACTAATGAACTGCTTAGATGCTTTTATAGCTGAAATAGAGGTACATAGATTCAGTAATTACTGAAATTTTAAATATTTTCTTCAATAACTTTCTCAGAAGAAAAATTTATTTAATTTATTTTTATTTAACTTTTACTTTATACAAATCAGATTTTAGAATGGTTATTTACTTTGTATTCTTATCACTCAATGATTTTTGGTCCATATTTTTTAATATTTCTTTACCGTACTGAAAATATTTTTTATGTTTGTATTTATTCATTTCAACCAGAGGACAGTAACTAAATAAAGTTTGGCCCATACGTTTTAATATTTATTTCCTGAAAATATATTAGTTTGTTTGTATTTATTAATTGCTTATTATTAATTATAATTTATTAAGTGCTTTGCGTAGCACCAGAAGCCTTTGTCTGACGATCCCTGCTCACTCCTCTACATATTATTCCAACTCTTTCACTGTCCAAGCCATTCGCCTTTGGAACTCTCTACCACTCTCCATTCGATCCGCTCAATCTCATATAATATTTAAAAATCGTCTAAGGTCTCATTATCTGTCCCTATAGCAAATTTTTTTTTTTTCCTATTTATCTCTGAAATCTTCCAATATGTTGAATATATGTATGTATATTTATTTATATATATATGTATATGTATGTCTATTAATTAGTTTGATAATTATAGTGTCTTGTGTGTGCCATCTACCTCTTCTGTATATGTTAGTCTTATCTTGCAGGTTGTCTGTAAGAAATTGCTTATATCGATAAGACCGCCTTTTGTTCATAATTTTCTATTTATTGTTTATATTATATTTATTGTTTATTATTATTATTATTATTATTATTATTATTATTATTATTATTATTAATTGCAAACAGTGTTCTTTCTTAAACATTGCTGGCAACACTAGGTGTGTCCCTGATCCGCATATATCTTCTATTCAACCGCGGGATTGACGGCGTGTAAGCGAATTTTTCAATTCGATAACATTTCAATAAATATGTATATATGTTTGTATAGTAGGCACGTCGGGTTATTTGTACACTATCAGTTTTTCTTTTCTGTGCTTTCACAGGATTGTTGGTATGGTTGCGACCCGATTCTTGGATGACAAAATATTTGTGTTAATATTAAATTTTTGTTAGACTTTTATTTTTGCAATATTTTGTTATCTGTGATTTATCTAAATATATATAACTCAAAGGTGACTGACATAGTGATCAACGCACAACCCAAACCACTGAACGGATCGGGCTGAAATTTGGCATGCATAAAGCTACTATGATGTAGGCATCCCCTAAGAAAGGATTTTGGTAAATTCCTCACCTAAGGAGATAAATTAACGCGAGCGAAGCTGTGGGCAAAAGCTAGTTTAAGAATAACTCCAGTATATCCTTTGGTATCTTATTGTAAATTTTTATACCTATTCCCATAAAGGAACTATTGACTTTCTAAACGATATTGGGGACAGCAAGTTTGTCTTTAAATATATTATTACAAATAATGTTAACAAAAGAGGAGTTAAAGATAAGTACATCATATATTATTACAACAGTTACCTGCCAATAAAAGTTTCGTCAAAATCAGTCCAGCCATTTCAGAGATTAGCCGAAACAAACAGACAGACAGACAAAAATTGTAAAAAATATTATTTTAGCGTATGTACCATATTTATATTCATATGCATGTAGTAAAAAACGGTTATTTCAATATTACAAACAGACACTCTAATTTTATCTATACGTATAGACTATGTAGTGATAGTATTGTATATATATTCAATTTATATACATACAGATGCGAACGGTTTAAAATTTTCGGTCTCTCATAACTCATTTTTAATTAGTCAATATATCATGAAACACAATAGTGGGACGGAGGACGACTCAGACTTAGACAATAGCATCTCAACAATTACTTGATTTAGGGCCTGCGTAATATATAATATAATTATTAATTATATATTACACACAGACCAATATTCACAATATTCATAACTATCTGAATATATAACTCAAAGGTGACTGACATAGTGAACTATCAACGCACAGCCCAAACCATTGGACGGTTCGGGCTGAAATTTGGCATGCAGGAAGATGTTATGACGTAGGCATCCGTTATGAAAGGATTTTGATTAATTCTACCCCGAAGGGGATAAAATAGGGGGATGAAAGTTTGTATGAAACTTTGTCAATTTTATACCGATCGGGGTGAAACTTTGCATGCATAAAGGTACTATGACGTAGGCATCCCCTAAGATAGGATTTTGATAAATTCCATCCCTAAGGGTATAAATTAATGCAAGAGAAGCCGCGGGCAAAGGGTAGTTATATATGTAAGCCTTCCTCCAAATCACTCTATTCAGGGAATTCATCCCCACACACTTGAACCTAAGTGGTCTCAGACAGTGCGGTTTCAGAGGAGCTTCCTCCCGCGTACACTCAGATTGTGGAATGAACTACCTGCTGAGGTTTTCTTGAGAGGCATGGGGTTTTTCAAGAAGGGTATATTAAGATTGTGCATGTGACACTTCTGGTGTTTCAGGCGTCCATAGGCTACGGTAACCGTTTACCATCAGATGGGCCGTATGTTTGTTTGCCACCTACGTGGTATAAAAAAATCTATTAAAATAAACGCTCTTCAAAATCCGTTGCGTAGTTTTAAAGATTTAAGCATACATAGGGACGGACAGACAGCGACAGCGACTTTGTTTTATACTATGTAATGATGGTGGTAGTTTCGGAGATTATTTGAAAAATCCTATTTAAAGGAAGCCATGTAATTTTCTTACACGCCATTTGCAATACAATCATACAATAATTTGGTGGTTAACTAATACGCTATCAAGTAACCACATAACAAGTTTACGAAGTAAAAAATAACTAATCCGGTTAACTCTGACAAAACAGTAAGGGCTTTGACCTTATTGTTGGGACGATTTGTGGTTGGTATCCCAATTGCCGTCACTGTACTATTTAATTAAGAATTCCTAATATTAATTATATATTCCAACAAATAAACAAAATGTATAAATATAATATGCATTTAATATTTTATTCTTTATCTGTGGTATTATAAACAAAAAATTATTAAAAAAACTAAATTCGTAGGCACCGGTGTACACCTAGCTATCAAAATGCTCATTAAGTTACGTAAAATTAATAAATTTTTATTTATTTAATTATTTATTTAATATTGGTATTTGATTTGGGGAACTAAGTTAATTTACTTAGTTCCCCAAATTAAATCTAAGAACAATATAATGTAAAAATAAGTAATTACTTTTAATTTTACATTACTACCTTACTATTTCTGATTAACGCGACAGTTGACTGGTAGAGAATGCCATCAGGCATTAATATATATAATTTTGTGTGCAAAAAAGTAATAAATTATACTAATATTATAAGAACTCGAAAGTTTGTGTGTATGGATGGATAGACGGTTTTTTACTCTTTTACGCAAAAACTACTAAATAGATTTTAATGAAACTTTAAAACAATATAGCTTATACATTAGAACAACACAGACAATAAAAATATATGACAATTCTAAAAAAAAAATACATTTAAAATCGATAAAAAAAATAAACATATAAAAATGAGTAAGGAGTTTCCAACACTGTAATTGGTGCAATAAAGAGTAGAAATAAAATAAATAGATGCTTTCTAGCGGTGACGGTAACAAGTGCATGTACCCTACGAACACATTCGACCTATTTTCGTGTAGCCACATGTCTAGAGCGTCGTATTACGGTGTGTGAATATAAAAGAAAAAAGCATAATAATAACATGACAGTAGGCATAATGTACATCATATTATTTGTACTGGCGAGTAGTAAACAATGCTCTACTTACATTGGGGAGGGGGCTTTTTATTAGATAATTCACATGTGTGTTTGTATGCCATTTTTGGGTCAATAAACAGTGTTTATAATGTTAATTACTTAGTCAATATTACAGTATATATATACTAGCAGATCCGGCAAACGTACTTTTGCTATATGAATTAAAATCGCTTTTAAAAATAGGGGTTGGTGATAGAAGGGTGAATATTTTGAGTTGTACGTATTTTTTATTACCACATTATAAAAAAAATAATTTGTCCACAAAATAAAAAAAATATGTAATAGGTGGACATCCCTAACACTTAGGGGCATGAAAAATATATAGTTGTAGTCACCGATTCTCACACCTACAGAATATGCATATAAAATGTCATAAAAATCGGTCAAGCCGTTTTTGAGGAGTATGGTTAGTTACATTGTGACACGAAAATTTTATATATAAGATATATATTAATGTAAGAAACTTGAATAATATATATATTTAACTAGCTTTTGTCCGCGGCTTCGCTCGTGTTTGTTTATGGAGTGGAATTTATCAAAATCCTTTCTTAGGGGAAGACTACGTCATAGTAGCTTTATGCATGCAAAGTCTCAGCCCGATCGGTTTAAAATTGACAAAGTTTCATCCCCTATTTCATCCCCTTGGGGGTAGAATGAAACAAAATCCTTTCTTAGCGGATGCCTACGTCATAACATCTACCTGCATGCCAAACTTCAGCCCGATCCGTCCAGTGGTTTAGGCTGTGCGTTGATAGATCACTACGTCAGTCACCTTTGAATTATATATATTTAGATTTACATACAAGCAAGAATAAAAATAAACAAAATAATTTAAATTCATTAAACAAAATCCTTCAAAAAGACTTCTCCGGAATTCAAAAAGAGACATAAAAGTTGACTAGATTTAATACCAAATTAGGTATAAAACCCGCATTTTACAAATTACGGCTTTGGGGTCTGGCTTGTTCAGCAAACCGCTTCACTTCCGATGGTCGCCAGTTCGGTTCCTCGCACGGTACCAATATTTCTATTCGTGAGTATGATTCTTTGTATCGGCGTGGTTTTTGTATGTATATTATGTATATATTTACAAAAGAGTTTTCTAAGTATTTATATCAGTTGTCTAGTACCCATAAAACAAGCTCTACTTACTGTGGGGCTAGATGGCGCTGTAATAATTGTCCAGGGTTATTTATTTATTTCTGTATAACGTTTTTTTTCTTTTTCTTTCCACAGACACAGAGTCCGTGCTCTTATTATGTTAATCTTTACATTTCTGTTTGACTTAAATTGATTTATTTAAGTAAATCTATTTTGGTCAGGCCACATATAATAATTTTATAGATGTCAATATAATATAAAAATAAAACAATAATAAAAATTTACCAAAATTTAAATATTGGAATTGAATAACTAATCAAATTTAACAATGAAATAATCAATTAGTCCTGTAGATCGTTATATCTTATCATATAACACTATATAATAAAGTGTTACAAACAAACAAATATTCTTCTCATATAAAAAAACAACGTACTTGCAATTCCCCTGGTGTTACCGGTGGTCATGGGCGGCGGTAATCACTTACCATCAGGTGAGCCGCATGCTCGTTTGTCCCCTGTATTATATAAAAAAAAAAAAAAACAAGAAAAAAATATTATTACTATTAAATATATTCAAATAACCAGTGACAAATTGCGGGCACGCAATAAAATGTAAATTTCACTTCCCAACAAAACTGAGCTTTATCTAAAATTGCTCAGTCGTAATTTTTAATCCATTGTTTATAGTGTAATAAACCATTTATTAACAAAGTTTTCGCGTGTGATAATATAGAAATATTTTCAAACCATTTTGTTTATTTAACTCTGTAACTAGCAGTTATATCGTGGACTATCAAGATGCAAACAGATTTATGGTATGCAATAAAAAAAAATAGGGTTCACTATACAAAACACTACTAGCATCAACAACGGGTTTGCCTAAATATATTCATGTTATGAGAACTCAATGGTCTACCAGTTTTATATAGCACTTTGCTTCCAATGGTCGCGGGTTCGATTCCTCGCATGGTACAATGATTTGTATTCATGAGTATAGTTCGTATCGGTCTGGGTGTTTTCTACGTGTATTATTTATGTATTTAAAAAACAGTATTGAAATATATACATATATTAGTTGCCCCCTCTGATCGATCCCCCGTCCAATTCAAACAGGGATCGAAATTACGACGGCCTGAGCCGAGGTTCGAACCCCTAGTGGTGCCCTCAGACTAAAGTCGTATCCGTCAGGCAGGAGTTGGCCTTCAGCCGCTCCATAAGTCCTTCCGCGGGTTTGGAGTGCCATCTGCACTCGCCCCATAACGTCCGGTGAAGCTGTAAAGGCCAGCTGCGGCCAACAGCATTAGAGTAGTCCGAAAAAAAAAATTTGTTGTTTACTACCTATAACATAAACTCTGCTTAACTTGGGACTAGATGGCGTTATGTAAATTGCTTCTGGGTTATATTATTATTATATTATAAAATACTAGCTGTGCCCGCGGTTACATTTAACTTAACTTAACGTGTAATTTGTAGCCTATTTATTATTCTGATGAAACTTGACTACAATTTAGCTATATTATAGTCAAGTTTCATTAAAATCCTTTCAGTAATCTGTAATAATAATAATCTCAGGACAATTCACACAGCGCCATCTAGACCCAAGTTAAGCTAGCTAAAGCTTGTGTTATGGGTGCTAGATAACTGATACAAATACATAGATATATTTTTTCGTAAATACATACATAGAAAACAGACCGATACAAATAATCATACTCATGAATACAAATCTTTGCGCCGTGCAAGGAGTCGAACCAGCAACCATTGACGTGAGCTAGACCGTTAGACCACCGAGTTCTTCAACTGTGATCGTCGTATATGTGAAAGAGTAACTAACATCCATCCATTCAGCTGCTGAGTTTCACCACCGTACCACCCGCCAGAAACTGAAATACCATCCTGATCATCTGGATGAATGGCGGTCTTCCACAGTACGGTTTTCTAGAAACTTTTTGCCTCGCACAACCACATTGTGGAATCACCTTCCTGCAATGGTATTTCCGAACCGATACGATATTGAAAGAAAAAACTTTAAGAAAAGAGCTTATTCCTTTTTAAAAGGCCGACAACGTACTTGCAATTCCCCTGGTGTTGCGAGTGCTCATGGGCGGCGGTAATCACTTACCATCAGGTGAGCCGCATGCTCGTTTGTCCCCTGTGTTATAAAAAAAAAACTTCCAAAACGTTTATAATATTAGTAGGATAATGTTCTAATTATTTGCCGAACCTTGAACCCTAGAATATGATTCGAGCTTGACACTTTTTTTAATGTGGGGTGAAGCCTTGCGACAGATGTCACGCGAGTTGCATAAAATATGAATGACCATTTCAATGGGGCCCATTAAGCCTTAGTCTTTTGAGCGGAATCCATAAATTATACATAAAAAGTAAAAACGAAATATATTTTTTATTGAAATGTATTTATTTTAATATAAGTATTACATTACAAAGTCTCAATTCATATATGTTTGAAGGAGGAGTTAGGAGTAGTTAATTTGATGTGGCATGTGTACACAAGAAAAACTATTAGAAAATTAAGTATTTTTTCAAAACCTATTTGGTTTCTAAATGTCTAAGACTAAACGAAACGGTGCTAATTCTATTTAAAACTGAAACTTAAAAAAAGAAGTGTATTTTTTTAATTCGAATTTCGCCTGTTTAATTATTTTGCCAATTGTTACTTCAGATACTGTTTAAAATTCGAATTTAGATCTCTAGTGTAGTTTTAAAATAGAAAAAAGTATATTATTTAAAAATTCGAATTACGCCTGTTTAATTAATTTGCCAATTGTGATTACTTCAAATACTGTTTAAAATTCGAATTTAGATCTCTAGTGTAGTTTAAAAAAAAGTATATTATTTTAAAATTCGAATTTGGCCTGTTTAAGTATTTTTCCAATTGTTACTTCAAAGACTGTTTAAAATTTGAATCGGAATTGCTGGTGTAATTTAAATGTAAATGTATATATATTTAAAAAAAATCGAATCTCAATTGCTTAATAAAGAATAAGTATATATTTTAAAATTCGAATTTGACCTGTTTTATCAGTTCTCGATTACTTAATAAAAAAGAACGATATATTTTAAAATTCGAATTTGACCTCATTCATCAGTTCTCGATTACTTAATAAAAAAAAGAATATATTTTAAAATCCGAATTTGGGCTGTTTAATCAGTTCTCGATTACTTAACAAAAAAGAAGGATATATTTTAAAATTCGAATTTGACCTCATTAATCAGCTCTCGATTACCTAATAAAAAAGAAGGATATATTTTAAAATTCGAATTTGGGCTGTTTAATCAGTTTGCTGTGTGTCGAGGTGCAAACGGGCCGTGTTCGCGTGTCCCGCGCTCGTAACTTAAACGCGCGCTGTCGCGACCCGCGCCTCACTAACTCGAGCACTACTGTACCACACCGTGTACAGACTTGTCATACTTTAACTGACTTTAAAAGAATGGCTTCTAAATTTAAATTGACACCGTCCTCGCCGGCGAAGACGACGACCTCAAACACACAATATCGCGCATTCAACTCAAACGGAGATCGAAATTACGACGGCTGAGCCGAGGTTCGCCTGCGCGCGTATCCGTCGGGCAGGAGTTGGCCTTCATCCGCGTCCTTCCGCGGGTTTGGAGTGCCATCTGCACTCGCCCCATAACGTCCGGTGAAGCTGTAAAGGCCAGCTACGGCCAACAGCATTACAGTAGTACGAAAAAAAAAAAAAAATTGACGACGTCTATATATAGATTATTTTTTAATTCACAACTTTATTAAATATACAATGGGTCAGCTTTCTTGAAGGAAACTAGTGCTTAGCACAACATTGGTCTTATTTAGCACTCAATGAGATAATAATAACAAGTAACAAGTGATCTCGGAGAGGTTTCGTTCCAATGATCACGGGTTCGAGTTCTCGCTCGAAAAATGTTTGTGCCTGTCTGGGTATTTTCTTTGTAGATTGTGTATTTATTTTAAAAAAAAGTATTTAATAATTTTTAACAATTGTTTAGTAACCATAATACAAGGCTCTACTTAGTTTGTGATGGCTTTGTGAATGGTCCAGGGATATTATTATTTATTACTAGCTGTGGAGATTAACTTTATTTTTCTAAAATAAAAGAATTTATCTACTCCTTATTACATCAGCTACCTGCCAAAAAAATCCCGTCAAAATCAGTGCAGCCATTTCAGAGATTAGCAGGAACAAACAGACAGACAGAGAGACAGACGAAAATTATAAAAATGTTATTTTGGTGAATGTACCGTATTTATATTCATATGTATATTGTAAAAACGGTTATTTCAATATTACAAACAGACACTCCAATTTTATTTATATATATAGATTATCATGGTTTAGTTTACTTTCTAGTTTATATCAACGATTCTTCTAATTTTAGAGACTAGATGGTGCTGTTCAATAAAAAGAATTGTCGTACTTCTCGTTTATGTCAACAGTTCAACTTAAATTTGAAACTAGATGGCGCTGTTTAGTAAAAATATCGTACAGGGTACAAGAAGGTTATGACTTTGCTTAATTTTGAAACTAGATGGCGCTGTTTGGTAAAAAGAAGTGTCTTACTGTGTACAAACAGAAATAAGCCATTTTTCACTTCGCTGTCTCATACATAGCGATAGGAAATACTTTTCGATACTTTAGTGCGGCGCGGAGTTTTAAATTAGCAGTATGATTAGATAATAACTTGGATTTATTTCACTAATTTAGATATACTAATGACTGTTCGTGTATATTTTATCAAATTACTTGTAAACTGGGTTATGTATTTGTTTCAATAAATAGTTGGACAAATTGGGTGTCATTTTCGTATTACGGCTTATGGTGTAGCGGTTTATCACGCTGATTTCCTTCCTATAGACGCGGGTTCGATTCCTCGCACAGTATATATTTTGTATTTATGAGTATGATTGTTTGTATAGGTCTGGGTGTTTTATATGTATGTTTATTTATAAAAAAAATGTATTTATGGTAGTAGGTTACCACACCCGAAGTAAAGCACTTCCGATGGTCGCGGGTTCGAATCCTCGCACGACTGTTTGTACAGGTTTGGGTGTTTCCTATGTATGTTTGTTTTTAAAATAAATGTATCTATTTATTATATCAGTTGTCTAGTAACACAAGCTCTAGATGTCGTTATATGAATTGTCCTGAGATATTATTAATATTATAAACTATGAATTGTTTATGTACCTATATGAAGTAAGTTTACCAATTAAGCTCTCTAAGAACAGCCCAAACCCCTCTTTAAACATGATATTTTACTTTTAATTTATATTGGTACATGACCTAGATCAAATTATGGAGAGTTTATATAGCTTACATAAATATCTGATTCAAATAGATTAATAAAATATTAAATATATCTAACTATACATAACTCAAAGGTGACTGACTGACATAGTGATCTATCAACGCAAAGTCCAAACCACTGAACGGATCGGGCTGAAATTTGGCATGCAGGTAGATGTTATGACGTAGGCATCTGCTAAGATAGGATTTTGATTAATTCTACCCCCAAGGGGATATAATAGGAGATGAAAGTTTGTATGAAACTTTGTCAATTTTAAACCGATCGGGCTGAGACTTTGCATGCATAAAGCTACTATGACGTAAGCATCCTCTACGAAAGGATTTTTATAAATTCCACCCCTAAGGGGTTAAAGTAACGCGAGCGCAACCGCGTGTAAAAGATAGTATACTATATAATAGATATCACTTAGACAGCACAAAGAATAATACAAGGTAACTCATATATAGAAAACTTTATAATTTGCAGGGATCGAACTTAATTGGGGAATTTTGGGGGATTGTTAGTAATATGTCGACCCCATTACTAACAATGTACCGTGTCAGGTTGACCTCCATCCAGTCCCCCCTGGAAACCGTGAAAACTCCTGGTAAATTTGTCACGAAGGTCTAACTAACCTGATCTCATGTCCATACCTCCATGCTGGTGCCCCGCCAGCGTAAACCAGCGCAGACGGGTGCATCATCCCATCATCCATAAAAAAAACTTCCAAGTATTGGAAAGTAAGGTGCACCCTAAACCGGTACACCACTAATACTACTTTACTAAAAAAAAACAGTATAATTTTTTTTAACCTACAAATTTCTAAATAACATTGTAGTAGAATACTTAGAAAGCCTACATAATACAAGACTATCTGTATACACCCACAAGAGTAATTGTAAAGGGCATCCCAAACATTAGAGCAGGTAGGTAGGTTTACTCTCAGAGGAAATCACTACTCACTTTGAAAATAAACCGTAGGGCATTCACGCAGTGTTTAAAGGATAAAAAATAATAGTGAAACACCAAAGAATAAATTAACGCAGATGGTACATTCGATGTATGAATTTTTTTCTTAATTAAATTTAAATTTGAATTCAAAAATCATTTATTCATGTAGGACTTTTTAGCCGCTTATGAACGTCAAGTTTTTACATTATAATTTTTTTTTTAAATCAATCCACATTACTGACAATCCCCTTCCCCCTCTAGTGTAGCAGTTAAGCAAACCGCTTTATTTGTAGTGGTCGCGGGTTCGACTGCATTAAACATTTGTATTCATGAGTTTGTATCGGTCTAGGTGTTTTCTATGTATATTATTAAAACTGTCTATATGTATGTATTTATATCATTTTTAAAGTTTCATGCAATAGGGTTATGAGTACATATTACTAACAATCGCCTTCTCCCCGATATATGAGTATTTGTTAGTAGTTTAACATTGATTGCGGGTTCAATCCCTGCATAATATAATTTATATTCATTAATTATATTATTTTATTGCTCTGAGTATTTCTTATAAGATAAATGTTAAAATCTATAACTAAATATGTAACAATATTTACATAGTCTTAATTTTATTTTTACAAATGCAACCTAGTCGAAACGTCGAGGGAGGTAAATACCTTTTGTTAATTTGTTTTCTGGTAAGGAAGAGTGTTTTTAAATGAAACTGTGACCTCTTCTCATGAAGCGTTTATTGCAACAACTTAACGTGTAATTTACACAGGGGTCAAGTATCCACCCTATTTATTGGTGCTCATATGTGTCGCGTGATGAGCGGTGCTTCTCACTGGTCGATTGTGTGATGAACGTTTGACGTCGACCACGGCGTGGTGGTTGAGGATGGCGCCTGTGGGTTCGAGTATTATACTGCTCACAGCAGATTTGCTACTACTGTTTTAACACCTTTTTTTACCATAAAATTATTCGCGTTAAGACCTGGTTAATAATATGAACTTTGTGTCTTAGACGATATAATATGTTCTGCTTTTTGTATATTATTTAGGACAGGCTATTTTTCATTTACTTTATTTCTATATTCGATGTCTTCATAATCCATAACTGACTGGTAGAAAATTTAGTGGTAATTCCGCCGTTAAATGTACAATTACTTGCTTTTGTACTTCAAAAATAGATGTCTCCAATCAATTAAAGTAACTTGAAATGATTTCTTTTAGAGTTAGGCCGACTTATTGTTATTGATGTACAATACAATACAATTCATGTGTTTTTTATGCTGTGTGTTAGAAATAAAGTATATTCTATCTATCTAAAGTATGTAATATGTTACATGACGACCTCGGTGGTCTAGTGGTTTAGCATACCGCTTTACGTCTGTTGGTCACATAGGTTCGATTCCTCGAACGACACAAACATTTGTATTCATGAGTATATAATTTTTTGTATCGGTCTGGGTGTTCTTTAGATATATTGTGTATGTATTCACAAAACAAAAATATCTATGTATTTGTAGTTGTCAGTTATCTAGTACCCATAATACAAGCTTTAGCTGGCTTAACTTGATTATAGATGGCGCTGTGGGAATTGTCCTGAGATTATTATTATTATTATTATCATTCTTTATTTTTTCTCAGCTATTGCTGGTTTTCTCCACACTTACGGGCCGAAACCAAGTAAGTGCAGAGTGTGTGTATGTGTGTGTGCATGTATTATTATTATTATTATTTAGATATTAAAAGTACATCATATAAAAAGGAGATCAAACAAGAAGTAAGACATTTCCACTATGAAGACACTATTCAATTGAAAAACTTTATCAATGGGCTAGTGACATTTAAGAGTTTGTATTGTAATAATAAGCTATTTATAAGTTTTATTAATTTCGATACAGCATACCTTGTTAATGAAATCATAAATTGAAGTATAAGTTTCACAAGAAACAATAAATTGTCTAAACATTTTATGATGTTCTTATTATAAACTACTAGCTGTGCCTACAGTTTCACCCTCGTGAAAATCATCAGAACGACATATAGGCTATATGTCGTTCTGATGTATAAGCTATATTACTGTAAAGTGTCATTTCAAGAAGGGTATATTAAGGTTTCTTAAGGATCGGCAACGCGTACGTGACACCCCAGGAGTTTCAGGCGTCCATAGGCTACGGTAGCCATTTACCTACAGATAGTCGTATGCTTGTTTGCCACCTATGTGGTATAAAAAAAATTAAAATCGGTTCAGTAGTTTCCCCTCCGACCGATCCCAATTCAACGGGGATTGATGTTACGACGGCCTGAGCAGAGATTCGAACCCCTAGTAGTGCCCTCAGACTAAAGTAGTATCCGTCAGGCGGTAGTTGACTTTCAGCCGCTCCATAAGTCCTTCCGCGGGTTTGGAGTGCCATCTGCACTCGCCCCATATAGTCCGGTGATGCTGTAAAGGCCAGCTGTGGCCAACAGCATTAGAGTAGTCCGAAAAAAAAAACTGTAATTTTTGCATGAAAGAGTAACACACATTCATACATACTCACAAACTTTCGCGTTTATAATATTAATAATATATTCTACCAAAATCACCCTCTGTATCTATTACTTAATCTTTGCCCACTAGCACACAACCACATAGATAACAATCTTGTACGACTGGTCCTTTTTTTGATGGATGTGTAAACATACAGTGTTACATCTCTGTGTGGGTGATCAGCTGATACAACAGCTGTGAGGAGCATGGCGAATCGACGGCTTTGGAATGCCGAGTCGTAGTGCTCTCTTCCGTTGCGGTTTCCAGTGCCTTATGAATTTGGAGTAAATGTGTAATGATAAGAGTGTCGTGGTCTAGTGGTTTGCTATTCCGACTGCAAAGGTCGTGAGTTCGAATTTGGAAAGACACAATTATTGAGTATCAATTTTATTACATTTACATTTCCAACTGACTCTCTGTTGATAGAAATATATAATTATTCAAAATGTGAAACTTAGTTAAAAGTCATTGACATGGTTACTTACCTCACGCTCGTCTATTCTGACGGCCTTGCTGGTCTAGCGGTTTGAACACCTACTTACTTGTAATAGTCGCGGGTTCGATTCCTCGCACAGTGCGAACATTAGTATCCATGATTTTGTTTGTTTGTAATAAATAGTCTGTGTGTTTCCTATGTATATTATGAACAAAAAATGTATTTATATCAGTTTTCTATTACCCATAAAAGAAGCGCGGCGCTAGATGGCGCTGTGTGAATTGTCCTGAATTACTATATTATTGTTTCTATCGTCAAATACGTGGCTTGGCTTGAACTGGGTTCGGATTTTTTTTTTTTGACAATTCACACAGCGCCATCTAGTTCCAAGTTAAGCTAGCTAAAGCTTGTGTTATGGGTACTAGATAACTGATACAAATACATAGATATATTTTTTTTTCGTAAATACATACATATTATACATAGAAAATACCCAGACCGATACAAACAATCATACTCGTGAATACAAATGTTTGTGCCGTGCGAGGAATCGAACCCGCGACCATTGGATATAAAGCGGTGTGCTGGACCGCTATACCACCAAGGTCGTCATATGTCAGGATTTAAATGTTGAGATATATCAGTGATTGGATATCTCTTCATACCCTGTAATAGCAGGGTATGAAGACATGCTCATGAATGGCAATTCGTGAGCTAGCGTGTCACAGGAAGTAATATCTATAGTGCTATTCATGTATATATGTATATAAATATATATATGTATATATAATACAGTTTTTTAATAATCTATACATCTATACGTATAAATAAAATTGGAGTATCTGTTTTTAATATTGAAACAAAACCGTTTTTTACTACATGCATAGGAATATAAATACGGTACATACACCAAAATAATATTTTTTTTACAATTTTTGTCTCTCTGTCTGTTTGTTCCGGCTAATCTCTGAAATGGCTGGACCGATTTTGATGGGACTGTTATTGGCAGGTAGCTGATGTAATAAGAAGTAACATAGGCTACTTTTATTTTAGAAGATTAAGTTTAATTCCACGCGGACGAAGTTGCGGGTGCAGCTAGTATGTATATAAATATTGAGTATATGTGTAGTTATTTATTTAATATTATGTATTGTATATAATTATGGACTAGTTTATAATCATAGTTTTTTTTACATTGTTATTTTAAATGATATACCTACTTTATTTACTATTTTTTTTAATGCACTGCCCACATAGATCTCTGTTTGCCCCATGGTTGACTGGGAGAAAATACCTCATGGTGTTAAATTCCCCATATGTATCTATATTTGTGTATTTTGCATTAAAGATTTAATAAATAAATAAATCTAAATATATATAACTCAAAGGTGACTGACTTAGTTATCTATCAACACACAGCCCAAAGCACTGGATGGATCGGGCTGAAATTTGTCATGCAGGTAGATGTTATAACGTAGGCATCCGCTAAGAAAGGATTTTGATTAATTCTATCCCCAATGGGATGAAAGTTTGTATGAAACCAATCGGGCTGAGATATTGCATGCATAAAGCTACTATGACGTAGGCATCCCCTAAGAAAGGATTTTGATAAATTTCACCCCTAAGGGGATATATTAACGCGAGCGAAGCCGCGGGCAAAAGCTAGTATATAATATAACTGACGATTGCCATTTTCCATAACATAGTATTTCAGAATGGCAACGCATGAGTTGTAACACGATAACGGGATGTCTTTGGTGCTATTCATGTAATAGGCGACGACGGCCTCGGTGATCTAGCGGTTTAGCACATCCGCCTTACATCCGATGGTCGCGGGTTCAATTCCTCGCACGACACAAACATTTGTATTCATGAGTATGACTGTTTGTGTCATGTCGGGGTGTTTTCTATATATAATATGTATGTATTTAGGAAAAAAAAATATCTATGTATTTATGAGTTATCTAGTACCTCATAACACAAGTTTTAGGTAGCTTAACTTGGGAGTAGATGGCGCTGTGTGAATTGTCCAAAAAAAAACGACAGTTACCACCAACCATCAGGTGGTCAGCTTATTTGCAGTTCCAATTATATAAAAAATAACGTCGATATAAAAAGCAGCTGTTATATGTAGCAAGAAACTAGTTAATTTATTTAGATATTTGCAACATTGTAGCTGATTGACATCAGTAATTGCAGTGGAAAACGGTGTTCTGCTAAATGAACTGGTTTTTATAACTAGCATCACACCACGGTTTCGCTTACGATGGATGCGACAGAGACAGTAGGGCGTAACTGGCATTTACAGCTTCACCGGACAAAAAATTGCTGAAATAAGTGCCCAAATACACAAACAGACAAGCTTATACAAATTCAAAATTCAAAATATCTTTATTCATATAGGTCTATTACAGACAGTTATTATCATAAGATATGTCAAATCTACCGGAATGATTCGGTTCGGAATGATTTCGAGATAAGAACTAATCAGAAACTCAGTTCGTATTTTTTTAAAAATATATGTTGTACATGTATACTATTAATAATACACATTCATTTAAATTCAAATTTGGAAGAATAGAGTGACCACCAGCATATGCTATTGCAAAAAACAAAAAAATCTAATCAGTGTTCGCAACTGAACAAATCAGTTCCCACAAGCAGCACCCGTTCACGAGTATGACGGATGACTTAGCCATCATTGCACTCAACAATAATTGAGGGAGCACATCGATCTGGCCCACCACGCCGCCACAAGTTTGAACTTTATAGCGATCATTTTCTTTTCATAATTTTCAACAAATTTTATTACATAGATAATAAGAACTTGTTGATTCATGATATATTATATCGTCTGCATCACACTATTATATTTCACCCAATTTACATAATATATTTTTAAATTATTCTATATGTTATTCTGATGTACAAGCTGTATTACTGTCATCATTGCCTTGCCATTATCCCATTATTTGTGGTCGTCGCAGTATGTCATTCTCTTCCACTGCTCTCTATCGATCGTCATATCTGAACATACTCTTCTTTTATTCATATCATCTTTCACACAATCCATCCATATTTTCTTAGGGCGTCCCCTCCCTTTACATCCATCCACATACATATTATACACTTTCCATAAGACATGGTCCTCGTTCCTCCGCGTAATATGCCCATACCAGCTATATTACTGTAAAGTCTGTATTTATTGATTTAAAGTATTTTCATGCGTAATTAAAAAAATATATATTGGTAATCACCATTCCTTTTCTATATAAATTACTAGCTACTCGTACATGTATTATATATATAAACCTTCCTCTTAAATCACTCTATCTATTAAAAGAAACCGCTTCAAAATCCTGTCGTCATTCAATATCTCGACAATATCTCGCCGCAAAGCCCAATGGGTCGAGTCTGTCACATAGACGTTGATTATCAATGATTCTGGTGGGAGGTGGCACTAGAATAGAAGAGAAAAAAAAACAAAAATATAATAATAATAATGACAAATTAATAATAATGAACAACATAACATATTACATATATAAACAGTATACACCAATATTAATATTATATATATATATATATACATACATAACAACATGCAATAAATAGATACAACACAACACAAAACAATGCAAGCAGCAAGTAACTGTGATACACGCATAGGAATAATACCTACTGGTAATATAACAATGGTGACGACAGAAAAGAAACAATATAAGGAAAGATAATGTGATTTGACCGAGTTCTTAAAGCTGGGTAGTGATCGTGAGCATATTTTTAAGTATTTATGTATATTTAATGTTTATTTAAGATGTATGTATATTTGTAAGTATTTTTAAAGACCTATTTACCTATGTTAGGTAAAATTATAGGTTATTCTTTCCCACCACTGCCCATCAACCGCTTTCTGTTCTTACCTAAAGGTTAGCTGGTAGAGAATCCCATATGGCATTAAGCTCGCCAAATTGTACAATTTTTAAAAGTACAATTCAAATTCAAAATATCTTTATTCATGTTGGGCTATTACAGACTCTTATGATATGTCAAATCTACCGTCAGTTCGGAATGATTTGGAGATGAGAAGAACTGACAAGAAACTCAGCTCGTATTTTTTTTTAATGTTGTACATATTTACAATAATACTATTTCATTTAAATTCAAATTTGGGAGAATAGAGTGACCACCAGCATATGCTATATAAAAAAAATCAAAAAATGTTCGCAACCTGAACAGACCAGTCCCCACAAGCAGCACCCGTTCACGAGTATGACGGACGAGCCAGCCATCGTTGGACTCAACCATATTAGAGGGAGCACATCGACCCGGCCCACCACGCCGCCACAAGTTTGAACTTTATAGCGAGCATGACTGTTTCAAGTTACTCCACTACGTCATTTATATTATTTACAGCATAAACTATACCAATCACAGTTTTCACACATTACAACATATAATTTACATTATTTAAATTACAATATGTCATTACTAAATTTAGAATAAATATATCTATAAATGAATCTACAATAAAGAATAAATATATAAATAAATATTTCTACCCTCTACACGCTAAGTTACATGTAAAATGTTCTATATGAAATGTGTAGAGTCAATTTGTCATTACAGATAATGACACAGAGCGAATGAGATGAGATGAGATGAGAGTAGGTAGGTGGATGCTACCGCACTGCACCTTGCTTGTTACAAAAACGTTTGATGACAAGATAAATTCACATTTTGACCAGCATCGGGTTGTTAGGGTTGTCAACTACGGATATAATTACAATAATTAAATAGAATAGAATAGAAAATCATTTATTCAAATAAACTTAATTTAAGCACTTCTGAATAGTCATATCTACCACTAATGACAATATGAACATGAATTATGAAATTAAATATGACATTTTTAGTAAATTACTAACTGTACCCGCGACTTCGTCCGCGTGGAATTTGTCTTTACTTTTCTAAAATAAAAGTAGCCTAAGTTACTCCTTATTACATCGGCTACCTGCCAATAAAAGTCCCGTCAAAATCGGTCCAGCCATTTCAGAGTTTAGCCGAAACAAACATTGACAGACAATGTATACAAATGTAAAAAATGTTATTTTGGTGTATGTACCGTGACTTGTGATGTATGTACGTGAAACTTGTGTCTTCTTAGGGTTGAATTGAATTACTGCTACCATTGTGGAATAAAAATTTAAACATATTAATAAATATTACTTTTTGACAGCCCTACAAAGAAGACATATACCCGTCCCGTTCGCACTGCGCCATATCTCGTTTTTTTTATAAACTCCTCTCATTTTGTGAAGTATAAGCCACATCCTATGAACACAAACAGACCAAACACGTTACGGCATACATGTGTGCGCAGTCAGCTGGGTAAATCTGTGTCGGACACGTGTGGGAATCAGCTGTTTGTGTGGGTTTATGAACATGTATACACATGTCTGTGTGGAGTGGTGTACGCGGAAGGGATGTATAGAATTTGGTGTCGGTTCAATCAATATGGATCAAGTTGCAGTCGAATATTGTTTACTGAATTGTATAATCGGGATTTCATTATCTATAAATATAAAATTCTTGTGTCACAGTTTTCGTTCCCATACTCCTCGGAAACGGCTTGACCGATTCTCATGAAATTTTGTGAGCGTATTGAGTAGGTCTGAGAATCGGCCAACATCTACTTTTCATCCCCCTAATGTTAGAGGTAGTCCAACCCAAAATTTTTTTTAAACTTTTTAGACAAAATTTTTAGTTTCTATTTTTTTATGATACAACATATAAAAATACATACAATCCTAAATTTTCACCCTTCTATCATCAACCCCTATTTTTTTATAGCGTTATTAATTTATATGGCAAAACAACGTTTCCCTGGACAGCTAGTAATCTATAAATTACTAGCGATAGTTACTATCTATTTCTGTAACGCTCACATATATGTATATTTAGTGCTAGACATAGATACTTATATAAGTAAACATTGTGAATAAAATGGCTTCTTAGAAAATAATATTAAGATTAATTTAATTGAGTTTCCTGCCAGTTCTTGTCAGTTGAATCCGTATATTGAATTGGATGGCAGGGCAAAAATTATAATATAAAAAATTGTCGTTCGTAAACGGCTACTATGTCCTACATGAATAAATGATTTTTGAGATAAAAGAAAGCTTAAAGCCTAAGTCAAATTCAAATTCAAAATATCTTTATTCATGTAGGTCTATTACAGACTCTTATGATATGTCATCATACAATACATGTTCCTGATTTCTTTAAGATCCCTTCAACCGTTTAGTTTTGAAAAGGTAATTACAGACAGACGCATTATCACATTTAGATAGATAGATAAATAAATAGTTCTTTCACCAATTACAAATATATAGTATGAGGTACAGAAAAATACTTGTGGGTACAAATAAAAGAAATGGAAATGCAAGCAAACTCACCAATTACAAATATATAGATTTATGTACCGCAAAATGAATAGGTAACTTAGCATGAAGATATTGATCAATCTGCAGCTGATATTATGTTTTCTCCAATATGTACTTAAAATATATATGTACTAGTTGCATTAAACTTGATATTTATCAATGTATCATGCCCAATTTACAAAATACCTTTTAAATTATATATGTTATTCTGATATATAAGCTATATTACTGTAAAACTTCACTAAAATCTAGTCAGTAGTTTTTGCGAGAAAGAGTAATAAACATCCATTCATACTCACAAACTTTCTTTTTATAATATTAGTAAGATGTAAGATTAAACTTCGAGTTTTCGTGTAAAATATTTAAGTAATTATTGCCTATCTATCCTATCCTATCCTATATATATGCCTATCGATACGCAGTTAATAACAAATAAAGAAATTCAAATTCAAATTCAAAATATCTTTATTCGTGTAGGTCTATTACAGACTCTTATGATATGTCAAATCTACCGTCAGTTCAGAATGATTTCGAGATGAGAAGAACTGATAACAAACTCAGCTCTTATTTTTAAAATAAATGTTGTACATGTTTACAATAATACAGATTCATTTAAATTCACATTTGGGAGAATAGAGTGACCATCAGCATATGCTATTATAATAGCAAAAAGGCTAATCAGTGTTCCTAACAAGATCGGACTAGTCCCCACAAGCAGCAGATAACAGAAAGATATTGCAATATCGGTCTTATTATAAAAAAAATCTGTTAAATCTCGGACGAAACGTGGTCTAAATGATCGAGGTTTAAACCATTCCTAAAGTTAATACTTGGAATAAACCTAACATTATTATGAATCCAGATCTAACAGAGGACTACTTAGTACTGCAGTTATATTTTTAATTATATATTCCCCGCAGATATACTGTCATTCATTATTTCGTTGATTAAATAGAAAAATGAAATTTTTCAAAATTAGAAGCTAGAATTGCCTTCTTTTATATAAGTCATTTAAATTAACCACGCCGTCTTAATCGTTATCTAATTACTTTTAAAATGATATATAATACTTCTGTGTAAATTTGTGTTAAAACTTTGAAGGAAAAAATAATAATTGTAAAAAATTTACACTTTGAATAGAGCTATTTTTCTATTTAACCGACGATTTATATTATTAAACCAGGTTTATCTTTTGATAATAAGATAGAGTTTAACTCAGAGCTTAATCTTAGGTTTCGACACCAACAGCTGCAAATTGCTTGTTGCTATGGCAGATAATTTAAAAACAAAAGTTAGTAGGAATCCATCACAGCTACACGGTGTATTCAACTTGTGGCAACTCGTTTTGAAGCGTTGCAGTTGGCCTTGAAGTCATATGGGAGCCGGGCAACAGCTGACGTTACCTGACACTGCACACATGCGCGGACTCCCTCGCACACCCTCGCACACACGTACGCTCACACACAGTACTTGACTATGTGCGCATAGTACTTGCACGCATTCACTATGACGCACACATACAAGTACATTTAATGTTAGACGTAGACATCTATATAAGTAAATATTTAGCTTTCTTTTTTTTTTCTTTAATTTACAGTTTTACATATATATTTACAAATTGTAATAATAATAATATCCCTAAACAATTCACATATACATATATATATACTCGTTTGTAAAGACATACATAATATACATAGAAAACATCCAAACCGGAACAAACAATCATACTAATATTTGCACTGTGTGGGGAATAGAACCCGTGGCCATCGGAATTACAGCGGTGTACCAAACCGTTAGACCACCGAGACTGAGATTAAATAAAGGAACTATTTAAGTACCAACATCCTCTTATTTATTTATTTTTTTGTACCCTTTACATCAATGGTTATATACTAAATATTTAACAGCAACCCCTACACTAAGCTCAAAGCTTGTGTCGCAGGAATCAGAAATCTTTAATTACAGAAATTTTCACTTAAAACAGGTATTATAGTATGTACGTATTGTAATCTATACATATAAATAAAATTGGAGTGTCTGTTTGTAATATTGAAATAACCGTTTTTTACTACACGCATATGAATATAAATACAGTGCATATACCAAAATAACATTTTTTACCATTTTTGTATGTCTTTTTGTTCTGGCTAATCTCTGAAATGGCTGGACCGATTTTGACGGGACTTTTTTTTGAAGATAGTTGATGTAATAAAGAGTAATTTAGGCTATTTTTACTTTAGAAGAGTAAAGTTAAATTCCACTCGGTCGAAGTCAGTACAGCTAATTTCCTAATATACATATATTATTACTCAAAATGAACCACGCATTTGAACTGTAATATGCTCGTATTAATCAAAGCGCGTTACATTTCTATCTTTGTCAACTCACTTCAAAACAAACTTAACAAAAAAAAAATGACAAATCATAATATTCTGTCGTTAGCTTCCCTTTCTGTTGTATTTGACTGATTGATACTTTCGTATGTCTGTCCCGGGGAGTGATTAATTTACTTTACAAACGCCTGAAGATATGGCAGTTTAAAAGATTGTGTCGTTGGAATTATTTGGTACAAGCGTGGATTTTATTATTAGTTATACACACAGACTCACAAGTATCTTTTATATATATGTAGTGTGCAAATAAGCGCACCGTTGATCCAATTGTGATTTTTTAGTGGATGATTATGATATAATAATATAGATATATCTATAATATTATAGATATAGAATAGAATAGAATAGATATAGATATAGATCACCACTTTTTACGAAATTTCGTAATATTATTATCACAAAAAACACATATATACAAATACTTACATATAAACAAAATTGGAGTGTGTGTTTGTAATATTGAAACAACCGTTTTTACTACATGCATATGAATATAAATACGGTACATACACCAAAATAACATTTTTACAATTTTTGTCTATCTATTCATCTGTTTGTTTGTTTCGGCTAATCTCTGAAATGGCTGGACCGATTACGACGGGACTTTTTTTTAGTTAATATAAAGATGGAGCGCAGAATGCTAATATTTTATTTTTTTAAATATGCATAAAAAATACATTGATTTATTAAAAACAAACTTTACACATATTGCCATATATTTGACACATGCATATACATATATGCATTTGTTTCCAAAATCTTTCATTTAAAAAATTATTTGTATTTTTATTATGGTCGAATTTCAACCACTGAATGACTATTAGTTGCAATAATTAGGACAATAATTTGATCTTCTTTATATAGATGCGATGCGATGCGATATATATATACATTTTTGTTATAACAAATAGTTGTTATAACAAAAATGTATATATATATCGCATTGAAAAACATGTATGTTTGTATTCACACTATTGTATGTGTAAATACATTTATTTAAAAGAGCAACACGCAACTTGCGTGTTGCTCTTTGATCTTGATCTTACTTGATCATCCTTCTTGTGACGAGACAGCTTTCCGATTCGCTAATTCCGAATGAGCGGTAGAAAAAATATTATATGACATATCTTTTAATAAATATTTAGTTTTGAATTAATATTATTTGTATTTCTATTTATGTTAAAGCTAAATATATTAATAAAGGCCCAAAACTATCAAACATAGGAAATAAAAAAGATATAACAGCAAAAGGACACGTCAAATCAAAATAACATTTCGAATTATATCGCTGGTCCAATTGACTATTTGTAAAATGACCCTTTCTCAACTCGAAGGACCAGAAATAAAAAAAAATAAAGGACAAACGCACACAGATGCAGTACGCAATACAGCAACACGCGGACCGGCAAAAAATAAACTACGAGCTGAATTTACGATTAATTGTAAACTGTTGTCAAAGGACATTGGATCTTTTGTGGTTGTTAATTAAAGTTTAGATTTGTTTTGTGAATTATTGTTTATGATACAACATCAGCTGTTTAAGCTAGGAAAGGGCAGGAGCATACAGACGTGTTATTTGGTGCAAACATTTGATGGTGTTAGAGTTTCTAACGCTTGCAGTGTTGCCATCTTTGGAATTTTACCACTAGGATTGGTGAATTTAAGTCTCACTTTGGTATTTAGAATCTGTTTCTTGAGTTTAATGGATCTTAAAATAGGATTTTAAAGTGATAAGTTACATATAGGTAAACTTTAGAGATTATTTTACTTTTTCAATAAAAAATGAGTTTTACAATTGTATTCTAATCGATAGATATTAAAATAATTAGAGATTTTACTATTTGGGTACATTTTTTTATAATTTCCAATAAAAATTCGTCATGTTTCCTGGTAAATTCTAGAATATAAGCACTTTTGAATAGTCATATGTTTTGATTCTCCCAATCATACGGAACGCAGACTCATGACCAGAAGTGATGAGCAAGCAAGCAAAACTAGAATGTTGCTCGTTTAAATAAATGTTGCTTGCTATTATATTTTTAAGAATTTTGTGTGTATATGTATGTGTAAGTAATATAGCAGGTAATTAATGTACACTTACAATTTAGGTGATACTTGTGTCTTTTTAGAGTCCATCTTTTCCAGTCAAACCACGCTGTAGAGTTGAATATATAACTCTTTTAAAGATAAAACCTTTGCTCAGATTGTCTCAATTATATGATACTGTTATAACAGTCATCATTTTTGCTATTCATTATATTCATTGTTGCTAACACGAGTTTTCCAGGACCTTCATCTTCAGAAAAAATATTTAAATTCACTTTGAAATTTTTTGGTACTGTTATAGTATTACAATACTATGACTACAAGTATTGAAGATCCTGGAAAACTCGTGTTAGCAAAAATGAGAACACGTTTGTATCAAAGCAACAGTGACGTAATACGTGTTGCATAAATATGTATAATAAATTACCTATTACAGTTACAAATCTCTGTTCAAAATAGTTCAAAGGCAAACTAATGAAATGGCTCATTAATAAGTGTTTTTACTCGTTGAAATATTAATTTATAAGCAAGACTAGGTGTACCCGCGTCCGCGAGGAATTTGTCTTTACTTTTCTAAAATAAAAGTAGCCTAAGTTACTCCTTATTACATCCGCTACATGCCAAAAAAACTGTTATTTCAATATTACAAACAGACACTCCAATTTTATATATATGTATAGATAGATGATATTACATGAATTGTTACATTTTTTTGACATGTTTAACAAAATCAAGTTCATCTGCATTTGTATAAATACCACATATAGTGCAATAAATAAATTGTGTGTTATTATGTGTTTCTTGCCAGTTCTTCTCAATTGAATTTGTATACTGAAGTGGACGGTAGGGAAAAATATTAAAACAAAAAATGTTATGTAATAACCGGCTAAAATGTCCTATATGAATAAATTATTTATGATGTGATTTGATTTCAATTTCAATAAAGAATATAAGTACAATTTGCTGGCAACACTGAACTCTAGTCTGCGAGTTTGTTGAGCATCTCGGGTATATTTTGATGCAGCAAATATTTGATGAGGAGTTCTGTGGAACACCCGAGGGAGATGAATTATGGAGTTTCAGTTAATTGGATGTTTTAAGGCATCTCGCAAGATTACGTAATGCAGAGGTGGTTATTGTAGTGACAATTGAACTTCCTGTCTTAACAAATATTTGCTTTTGATTACAACAATAATCTATATTTAACATGATTGTTATAATTTATCTTATATATAAAATTCTCGTGTCACAGTTTTCGTTCCCATACTCCTCCGAAACGGCTTGACCGATTCTCATGAAATTTTGTGAGCGTATTGAGTAGGTATGAGAATCGGCCAATGTCTATTTATCATCTCCCTAAATGTTAGGGGTAATCCACCCCTAATTTTTTTAAATTATTTTATAGACAAAATTTTTAGTTTATATTTTTTTATGATACAACATACAAAAATACATACAATCCTAAATTTTCACCCTTCTATCATCAACCCCTATTTTTTTATAGCGTTATTAATTATTAGCGTTGTTAATTTGGGACTAGATGGCGTTGTGTGAATTGTCCTGGGATATTAATATTACCAAATTCAAATTCAACTTCAAAATATCTTTTTTCATGTAGGTCTACTACAGACTGTCATGATATGTCAAATCTACCGTCAGTTCGGAATGATTCCGAGATGAGAAGAACTGACAAGAAACTCAGCTCGTATTCTTTTCAAATAAATGTTGTACATGTTTACAATAATACAGATTCATTTTTAAATTCAAATTTGAGAGAATAGAGTGACTACCAGCAACTAACATTGCGTCACGAGAATTTTATATATAAGATTTTCATGTATAAGTATAGTTAAATCTATACTTATACATGAAAATCTTATATATAAAATAAAAAACCATTGTAGTGAAACCACCCCATTTCTAACACACCTGAGGACAATATATTTGTAATCAACCCTCTCTGAGCACATACAATTAATTCGTAGGTGTTCCTTTGAATATGAACTGAACAATGAACAAGTTATTATGAAACCGGTTGATTGTTTAGTTCTACACTATAGTGACTTTGAATACAGAGGGGCCCGGGTCTTGGGGTCCTTTGTCATTGTACCCCATGTTATTTACCGATGACGTGAAATCCACGTGTTCTCTACCAGTCCCGACAATGCATGTAGAATGTATTTATACATTTTTTTTTTTATTTATTAGGAAAGCAATACCAAATAGTATTTTTTTTATGATACTATGGTGGTAAACAGGCATACGGGCCATCTGATGGTAAATGGTTACCGTAGCCTATGGACGACTGAAATACCAGGTGTGTTAAGTGGTTAAGAAACCTTAATATACCCTTGAAAAACCCCATGCTGTAGTCTCGTGAGGAAACCTCGGCAGGAAGTTCATTCCACAATCTAAGTGTACGCGGGAGGAAGCTCGTCTGAAACCGCACTGTCCGAGACTAATTAGGTTCCAGCGTGTGGTGATAATCGACAACCCTTAAGAAATCCTAACAATACCCTTCTTGTAAAACTCCATGCTGTAGTCTCCCGAAAAAACCTCAGCAGGTAGTTCATTCCACAACCTAAGTGTACGCGGGAGGAAGCTCTGAAACCGCACTGTCAGAGACCACTTAGGTTCCAGCGTGTGGGAATGAATTCCCTGTCGATGGTGAGGGAAAGATAGGTTTCTTATTTATTCAAGTATAACCAAATTTTAAGCCAAAAATCTTCTAAGAAATCTTTAGGGAATTCTTAGAATTACCTGGTACATCATAAAAGGTCCGTCTCGTATGAAAAAACTCAGGATACCATTATAATATAGTACAATGAAATTTACAAATATACACTTTATGACCGAGACATTAGAATTTAAATTATCTTATTGATACATTTAAAAGACGGCGATGAAATTGAGTAAAAAAAATTGGACAAAAAGTTTAAAATCATTCCTTTGCGTTCCCCGAGGCACCCATAAATCAATATTAGGTATGAAAAAAAAATTGTGGTCAATTCAGTATTGCAGATTGATGACTTTTGAGTTATTAGACAATAATAAATTTGATGTTAACATTAATTAGATATTTTTAAACTCGTTTTTAATATGCACTATATATATTGTTAACTGGAATGAAGATAACATTTCAATGTGTTACATATGAATGTGGATGGTTATAAGGGCAGAGGAAGGCCGAAAAAGAGATGGATGGACTGTGTGAAAGATGGTATGGTAAGAAAGGAAGTAAATAACGATGACTGCGAACAGGGATGAATGGAAGAGAAAAACATATTACGACGAGCACAAATAAATGGGATAAGGAAGAAACAGATGATATATTATTAACCGGGTCTTATCACGAATAATTTTATGGTAAATAAAGGTATTTACCTCTCTCGACGTTTCGAGTTTACGACCAGGTTGGACTAGCCGTGGTCACGAACTAACTCAAAATTTATTTACCATACAATTATTTGTGTTAAAACCCGGTTAATCTATACATATAAATAAAATTGGAGAGCCTGATTGTAATATTGTAATAATCGTTTTTTTTTCTACATGCATATGAATACAAATATGGTACATACACCAAAATAATATTTATTACATTTCTGTCTATCTGTCTGTCTGTCTATCTGTTTGTTCCGGCTAATCTCTAAAATGGACCGGCTGGACCGATCTTGACGGTACTTTTATTGGCAGGTAGCTGATGTAATAAGTAGTAACTTAGACTACTTTTATTTTAGAAACATCCTTTTGTTTTAGAAAAATAAAGTTAAATTCCACTCGGACGAAATCGCGTGTACAGTTAGTAATATAATAAATTAATTGTTCAATTTGATATAACCAGTCCTGCTAATGTTATTAATAATAATACATACATATATAATAGTACATATCTATATATACATATATAGCCACTTTCTCTGTTTGGTCACTTAAATTTTTGAAACTACGTAACGGATTTTAATGCAGTTTATAACAATAGACAGAGTGATTCAAGAGGAATATTTTGTCAAAAAATATTTTCTTTCTTGCTTCTTTCTTTCAGTCACCATTCATAATTATGTAGAGATAATGTCTGTCTTCTCACATAACACACATCATTACATAAAACAAAGTCGCTGTGGCTGTCTGTCCGTCCCTATATATGCTTAAATCTTTAAAAATACGCAACGGATTTTGAAGTCTTTTTTTAAATAGATAGAGTGATTCAACAGGTAAGTTTATATGTATAATACATACACCAGTGCAAAGCCGGGATACCCATCTTTTTTAAATTTTACATTTTTATACATATACTAGCTACCCAGCTAGTATATGTATAAAAATGTAAAATTTCAAGCACTTTCGCTTCCCGTCCGAAGCACAATAAGTACAGCTTTCATTTATTGTCCACACCAACTAGCTTTCCAGTAAGTTTTCCCATAAATTTAAACAGTCAACTAAAAACTTCGACTCACATTTGAACCGAAACTCTCCGTTTGAACCAGAGTTCATTACCGCTGAGCCAGTTGTATCTACAAAACAAATTAACCAGAAGCGTATTATGTATGCGTTTTCATTAGTTAAGTTGACAGTAATTAAAGTGCCCTGCTCGTATGGTTACCATATATGCGCAGTTTATGTGGAATTGTGAAAATAGAAATAGAAATAATCTTTATTCAAATAAACTCATTACAAGCACTTTTGAATAGTCATATTTTGATTCTACCACTCATTCGGAATGCAGATTCATCATAAGAAGAATGAGCAAGAAACTTGTAAGTTGTACTTGTAAAGAAAAATTCTTACCTGTCGCTGGATATCTCTTCTATAATAGTATAACTGATTTTTTTTATAAAAACACGAACCATTGGTGACAAGTTGTAAACCTTGTTTTAAAAAATTTATGATGTCTAAATATCTATATATATAATACTCAAAGGTTACTGACTGAATTAGTGATATATCAACGCACAGCCTAAACCACTGGACGGATCGGACTGAAATTTGGCATGCAGGTAGATGTCATAACAAATTTAAGTCTTTAACTAAAAAATGAAACTGAAAATCTTGGGGTGAGCCACCCTTAACACTTAGGGGTATAAAAATTAATTATAAACCTATTCTCTATAAGTCTGCTACTCAATCTAAACATATATAACTCAAAGGTGACTGACGTAGTGATCTATCAACGCACAGCCCAAACCACTGTACGGCTCGGGCTGAAATTTGGCTTGCAAGATGTTATGACGTAGGCATCCGCTAAGAAAGGATTTTGAATAATTCTACTCCCAAGGGGATAAAATGGAGGATGAAAGTTTGTACGAAACTTTGTCAATTTTAAACGAATCGGGCTGATACTTTGCATGCATAAAGTTACTATGACGTAGGCATTCCGTAAGAAAGGATTTTGAAAAATTCCACCATTAAGGGGTTAAAATAAGGGATGAAATTTTGTACAAATCTTCTTAGATTTTCGACTGATTGAACTGAAATTAAAGATTGGAGCTACTATGATAAAGACGTTCGCTTAAATAGGATTTTGATAAATTCAATCCCCATTAGGGTAAAATAAGGGATGATGCAGGATGTAAATATATTAGTTTGAACCTATCAGTACCTAATGGAACGAATAAATTAAGACAAACAAAATACTTTTTAGTTATAAATGTTGACAATAGATTAGTTAAGAATATTGTTTTGTAGGCCCTAATTTTTTACACACGCTAAACAAAAGTAAAGCCGCAAAAACTATACCTAATAATACTTCTTAACGCGAGGGAAGCCGCGGCCAAAAGTTAGTTTATTTATAAAGTTCAATGTCGGGTATAATGTCGATTCCAGCCAATAGATGGCAGTGTTAAGTTTTGCTGATATTTTTATTCTTAGACTGTGGAATGAACTATCTGCAGAGTTTTTATCGAGAGACTACAGCGTGAGGTTTTTCAAGAAGAGTATTTTAAAGTTTCTTAAAGGTGACACTCCTGGTATTTCAGGCATCTACCATCAGATGGGCCGTATGCTTGTTTACACCTATGTAGTATAAAACAAAACCTGTTTTGAATGTCCAGCTTTCCTGTTGCGATATGGGAACCCTGTCTGCACTAATACGATATGGAACACTATGTATGAACAAGACGGAACAAATGTGCCCGATTAAAGTAGCCCCTATTAGAAAGAATAATATTAAAATACTAAGGTATGCTTTATATTATTTAATCTATCCTTACTTTAGACTACTTTAGTTTTAATAAAATAATCTAATCTAATTTTAAACCGATCGGGCTGAAACTTTGCATGCAGCAAAAAGTGTCCAGACTTGTGGCGGCGTGGTGGGCCGGGTCATTGGGCTCCCTAAAATATGGTCGAGCGCAGTGATGGCTGGCTCATCCGTCATACTCGTGAACGGGTGCTGCTTGTAGGGACTGGTCTGTTCTAATCACTATGACTGATTTCCTCTTATTAATTGTTTAACCAGTTGGTTATACATTCAATATTTTTTCTTTTTGAGTATTTAATTGAATTAGTGCTATTTGGTGGTTTGTATTCACACACTTAAACTTAAAAATGTAAAGTAGTAATAAAATTATTTAAAAGAGCAACACGCAAGTTTCTTGCTCGTTCTTCTTGTGATGAGACAGCTTTCCGAACGAGCGGTAGATTAAAAAAAAATGTAATGACTATTCAAAAGTGCTTCAATATAAGTTTATTTGAATAGATGATTTTCTATTCTATTCTATTCAAAGTCTCAGCCCGATCGGTTTAAAATTCACAAAATTTCATACAAACTTTCATCCCCTATTTTATCCCCTTGGGGGTAGAATTAATCAAAATCCTTTCTTAGCCTGCTGCCTACTATATAGCCTGGATGCCTACGTCCTAACCTACCTGCATGCTAAATTTCAGCCCGATCCATCCATCGACTCAAAGGTGACAGACCGTCAGTCAGTCACCTTTGAGTTATATATATTTAAATATGTAGAAAACACCCAGACCGATTGATAGAGGGGTGTAACAAAGTATCGATGGATGAATGTTTGTTACTCTTTCACGCAAAAACTACTGAGCGGATTTTGATGAAATTTTACAATAATATAGCTTATGCATCAGAATAACCTATAGGCTATAATTTAGAAAGATATTATGTAAATTGGGTATGTGAGATACAGACGAAGTTGCGCGGATCAGCTAGTATGCTGTGTATTATTATTTCAGTTATCTAAAAAAAATCTCTGCTTAGCTTGGCACTAGATAGCGCTGTGTGTATTATATTAAATCTATTCGTATGTGTCAGTGACTTTTACAATTAATAATGATTTTCTATTCTATTCTGTTCCGTACAGTTCTATTCTATTCTATTCATCACTAAACATAATTCATCGCAGCCCGGAAGACGTCCACTGCTGGACATAGGCCTCCCTTAAAGATCTCCGCAATGATCGGTCCTACGCTGCTCGCATCCAATGCCTTCCAGCGATCTTGACTTTTACAATTAATAATAATTTTCTATTCTATTCTGTTCCGTACAGTTCTATTCTATTCTATTCATCACAAAACACAATGCCGGACATAAATTCCGGACGATCACGCTTCACCAATTCATTATCCGGATAGAACTTTCGAATGCATCCTACTGGCATGCGGATTGCATCGGACGTTTGTCTGTAATCTTATTTAACACAGCATCCAGCATCTTGTTTAAGCGGTGCTTTAGTACGTGAGATGAATAGCATTCGTTACCGATACAGAGATATATTTTGTTTATGTGACCGGAATGGTAAACGGACAGTCGATCGGATTTGAACATCAGTACAGGCGAATTCATTGATTTGCTATTTCTTCTTCTCTGTGTCGTCTTCTACTGGAGGTTGGTGATCATCCTGGCGATCTTAATTTTATCCACCGCTGTTCTGAATAAGGATCTGGTGCTAATCCTAAGATATGCAGGGTCTATCCAGTCTTCGGCGGCCCTAGATTCTTCCTTAAATTATTAATTGTAAAAGACTATATCTTTCATTTCGCATTATATGTCCAAGGTACTGTAACTCCATACTTTTGTTCTGAATAGTTGTTACGTGATGGTATTGAGTACTGATATGATTTCGTGATTCACTACCGTAACTTAGAGATACAGAGATCGACTATTTCGACTTATTTATAATCATCATCATTACATAGTATAAAATAAAGTCGCTGTCGTTGTCTGTTCCTATATGCTTAAATCTTTAAAACTACGCAACGGATTTTGAAGCGGTTTTTTTAATAGATAGAGTAATTCAAGAGGAAGGTTTTTATGTACAATACCTACATGTACAGGTTTATATGTATAAAACATGTACACCCGAGCGAAGCCGGGGTGGGTAGCTAGTTACATAGTATAAAACAAAGTCGCTGTCGCTGTCTGTCCGTCCCTATGTACGCTTAAATCTTTAAAACTACGCAACGGATTTCGAAGCGGTTTTTTTAAATAGATAGAGTGATTCTAGAGGACGGTTTTTATGTATAACATATGTACTCCCGGACGAAGCCGGGGCGAGTAGATATATATATAAAAATTACGTGTCATATTGTTTGTCCGTGATGGATTACAAAACTACTGGACCGATTGTAAATTTATATATATAAATTTGATTTGCAATTTGATCCAACTTTATGTCCTAAGTACTGTAACTTCCTACGTTTTATGGTATCCAACACTTCAAGTCTTTTTTCTAGCAAATATAATTTGTATTTTTCAAGAATGGTATATTAAGGTTTCTTAAGGGTCGGCAACGCGCACGAGACACCCCTGGTGTCTCTGGCGTACGTAGCCTACGGTAACCATTTACCATCAGATGGACCGTACGATTGTTTGCCACCATCTTAATATAAAAAAAAGCTACTAGCTGTATATATATACACGCAAGAAATTTATATCTGATATATATGTTATTCTGATGTTGTATAAGCTACATCACTGTAAAATTTCATCAAAATCTGTTTAGTAGTTTTTGCGTGAAAGAGTAACAAACATCCATCCATCCATATATTCATCCATACTCACAAACTTTCGTGTTTATAATATCAGTAAGATTTTAAGTATTTTTAAGTTATCTAAAAATCTAAATATATATAACTTAAAGGTGACTGACATAGTGAGCTATCAAGGCACAGCCCAAACTACTGGACGGATCGGGCTGAAATTTGGCATGCAGGTAGATGTTATGACGTAGGCATCCGCTAAGAAAGGATTTTGATTAATTCTACCCCCAAGGGTATAAAATAGGAGATGAAAGTTTGTATGAAACTTTGTCAATTTTAAACCAATCGGGCTGAAACTTTGCATGCATAATTGCTTGCATTGCTACTATGATATAGGCATCTCCTAAAAAAGAATTATGATAAATTCCAGCCCTAAGGGGATAAATTAACGCGTGCAAAGCCAAGGGCAAAAGCTAGTATTATATAAACATTGAGGTATTTTTTAAATTTTATAATTGTAATTGCAAAATCAAACGAAAAAGCTTAATAAAATTAGTTTAAATAAAATAATAATATTATATTCATTGTGCAAGCCACTTTATTTTTATGAACAATTCCGCTAGTCTATCGAGAAAGTACAAGAGTAACTCGAAACAAAACCAGTTGAGTGGAGTCGAAACAAAACGAACCGAAAAGTTTTGTGATAAAGTCCACTTGGAATATAGTGGAGTGTAGACTTGGCAACTCGGTCCATACAACAGATGTTGCGAAGGGATGTTATGGATATGAAATTTCGGATACGGATAGGTTTCGGATATAGGAATGATTATACCGGATACGGATATGAAATTATCTCGTTCCGTTATTTTCGGATAATTACGGTTACGGATATTTTTTTTTTAATTTCAAAGTAAAATACAAATCTATACATATAAATAAAATTGGAGTGACTGTTCGTAGTATTAAAATAACCATTTTTTTACCCCATTCATTTGAATATAAATTACGCGTTTTTTTAAAGATAGAGTGATTCAAGAGGAAGTTTTATATAATACATGTACACCCGTGCGAAGCCGGGGCGAGTATCTATCTAACTTATTTACGTTATAACAATACATGTTGTTCTTTTATATATTGTTTATGCCTCTTCTTTATTATGTGTTACAAATAAAGTATATTCCATCTATATATCTATCTATCTATAGACGACCTCGGTGGTCTAGTGGTCTAGCACACCGCTTTACGTCCGATGGTCGCGGGTTCGATTCCTCGCACGGCACAAACATTTGTATTCATGAGTATGATTGTTTGTATCGGTCTGGGTGTTTTCTATGTATAATGTGTATGTATTTACGAAAAAAAAAAAATCTATGTATTTGTATCAGTTGTCTAGTACCCATAACACAAGCTTTAGCTAGCTTAACTTGGGTCTAGATGGCGCTGTGTGAATTATCCAGAGATTATTATTATTATTATTCTTAACTTCCAAAAAAAAATCTCATCTCCCCTCTTAATTATTATTATTATTACTTCTAAACTTCAAAAAAAATCTCATCTTCCCTCTTAAGGAGAGGAGATGGCAACTACAGAGATTATTATTATTTTTTTCTTTTTTTCCTTTTTTTTCTCTTCTTTTATGGATTTAAAGATTTAAAAGAAGGTAATACTCACCTACACGGGCCTTAGCCAAGTGTGGGAGAGGTTGTGCTGGGTGAAGATATTGTTGAGGAGGTTAAGAATTTTTTTGTTTTATTATTATTACATATACATATATATATATATATATTTATTATATCTCCCTTTTTACGGGGGTAATATATTCAAACACCCCGCGTGTTTGAATATATTACCTCCGTAAAAAGGGAGATATAATAAATATATATATATGTAATAAAGATAGAAATTTTCTGACTATTCGGCATGTGTTTAGTATGACGGCTTTTTGTAATAGGTCTATTGTAGAGGAGGGGATATGCAACGTGTCTAGGTGTTTGTTCAGACTTTTTGGTATAACTCCTATGGATGACAAAACTATGGGTACTATGTGGATGGTGTGTGCTTTCCATTGTTTTTTTAATTCTATCGCTAGATCTGTGTACTTTGTTAGTTTTTCATTGACTGTGCTTTGTATATTGTGTGTTTGGGATGGCTATATCTACAAGATATACTTTTTTATTGATTTTGTCATGTAATGTTATGTCTGGTCTATTGTGATGTACAGTTTTGACTTTTTTTATATCGAATATCCGTTAGTTTCGGTTACGGTTACGGATATCCTTAACATCCCTTCTGCGAACTATGCGATGCCAGTTGAAGACAGCAACTTCGGCAATCGCCGACGGGTCGTGATATGAAATTTAATTTGCTAAACCTTTTTTGAATATGCCAAAGTTTGTTTGACTGTAGCAATATTGGTTCGGTTATTTATGACATTCTAGTAAAGTAGAAGGTGGCGTGTTTTTTTTTAAATAGACTATTAATTGATCTGATAGATGTAGTGTCTTCTATAAATGTTTATTACTAGCTTTTACCGGAAGATTCGCTAGCTATTTTTTTTTATAAAATATATATTTTTTTAAATAATAAGTATCATATTTTTATTCTAACACCTCCAAAATATCAATATTTATTCAGTTATTTATGACATTCTAGTAAAGTAGAAGGTGGTGTGTTTTTTTTTAAATAGACTATTAATTGATCTGATAGATGTAGTGTCTTCTATGAATGTTTGTTACTAGCTCTTACCCGCGGATTCGCTAGCTTTTGTTTTTTAAAAAATATTTTTTTTAAATAATAAGTACCATATGTTCATTCTAACGCCTCCAAAATATCAATATTGATTCAGTTATTTATGACATTCTAGTGGAGTAGAAGCTGGTGTGTTTTTTTTAAATAGACACTACTAATTGATCTTATAGATGTAGTGTCTTCTATGAATGTTTATTACTAGCTTTTACCTGCGGCTTCGCTCGCTTTAGTTTTTTTTTAGACGTAATGGAATATTCTGATTTTTTTTAATAATTACATGAATTTACAATGCTTCCAAATACCATTCTTACTCACACACACACACACACACACGCGGACTAACAAATACATATACATGTAACAAAATCTGTAATTTTTATTATTGTATTTATTTTTATTACTATATATTACCAGTATTAACATTATATAAACGCTAAATTATTATATACACTCTGATTCATCCGTCTTTCTATACTAATAACATTTCGCGTGTATAATAAATCGCGATTTAAGATTTCTTAACAGTAACCAACTACATATAATTAACCTGGATAATTAACACAGCGCCATCTATGCTAAAGCTAAGCATGCTTAGGTTTTTTTTTTATAAAGTCAATCATAATATACATAGAAAACACCCAGACCGATATAAACAATCATACTAATGAATATAAATTTGTACTGTGCGAGGAATCGAACCCGCGACCACCGGAAATAAAGCGGTGGGTAAACCGCTAGACCACCGAGCCATTACTTATACCCATTACTTCACTAACACGCGTTTTGAAATCACACTTGGATAGTCTTAAAAATAGACTTTTTACTATCGCGTTTTACGACCGTAAAGTAGTTGTAAAAAATAAATTTCAGTTAACGAATTGAGCAGTTATCATAAATATACTATTTTATTTGGGTTACAGCAATAAAGTTGTGTAAGTACGCCATGAATTTGGGAGGTAGCATGCAGTCATTGTTTCTGCAGATATGCTTTGAATATAGCAAATTCAAATGAACATCGAAGATGCTGGAACAGCAACTTTGGATCCTCTTTCCCTTCATGAATTAGGGAGGTAGCATGCAGTGATTGTTTCTGCAGATATGCTTTGAATATAACAAATTTAAATGAACATCGAAGATGCTGGAACAACAACTTTGGATCCTCTTTCCCTTCATGAATTAGGGAGGTAGCATGCAGTGATTGTTTCTGCAGATATGCTTTGAATATAACAAATTTAAATGAACATCGAAGATGCTGGAACAGCAACTTTGGATCCTCTTTCCCTTCATGAATTAGGGAGGTAGCATGCAGTGATTGTTTCTGCAGATATGCTTTGAATATAACAAATTTAAATGAACATCGAAGATGCTGGAACAGCAACTTTGGATCCTCTTTCCCTTCATGAATTTGGGAGGTAGCATGCAGTCATTGTTTCTGCAGATATGCTTTGAACATAGCAAATTTAAATGAATATCGAAGATGCTGGAACAGCAACTTTGGATCCTCTTTACCTTCATGAATTTGGGAGGTAGCATGCAGTCATTGTTTCTGCAGATATGCTTTGAATATAGCAAATTTAAATGAACATCGAAGATGCCGAAACAGCAACTTTGGATCCTCTTTCCCTTCATGAATTTGGGAGGTAGCATGCAGTGATTGTTTCTGCAGATATGCTTTGAATATAGCAAATTTAAATGAACATCGAAGATGCTGGAACAGCAACTTTGGATCCTCTTTCCCTTCATGAATTTGGGAGGTAGCATGCAGTCATTGTTTCTGCAGATATGATTTGAATATAGCAAATTTAAATGAGCATTGAAGACGGTGGAATAGCAACTTTGGCTCCTCTTTCTATTCATGAATAAGGGAGGTAGCATGCAGTCATTCTTTCTGTGCTTTGAATATAGCAAATTTAAATGAACATCGAAGATGCTAGAACAGCAACTTTCGATCCTCTTTCCTTTCATGAATTTGGGAGGTAGCATGCAGTCATTGTTTCTGCAGATATGCTTTGAATATAGCAAATTTAAATGAACATCGAAGATGCTGGAACAGCAAATTTGGACCCCCTTTCCCTTCATGAATTTGGGAGGTAGCATGCAGTCATTGTTTCTGCAGATATGCTTTGAATATAGCAAATTTAAATGAACATCGAAGATGCTGGAACAGCAACTTTGGATCCTCTTTCCCTTCATGAATTTGGGAGGTAGCATGCAGTCATTGTTTCTGCAGATGTGCTTTGAATATAGCAAATTTAAATGAACGTCGAAGATGCTGGAACAGCAACTTTGGATCCTCTTTCCCTTCATGAATTTGGGAGGTAGCATGCAGTCATTATTTCTGCAGATATGCTTTGAATATAGCAAATTTGAATGAGCATTGAAGACGGTGGAATAGCAACTTTGGCTCCTCTTTCCCTTCATGAATTTGGGAGGTAGCATGCAGTCATTGTTTCTGCAGATATGCTTTGAATATAGCAAATTTAAATGAACATCGAAGATGCTGGAACAGCAACTTTGGATCCTCTTTCCCTTCATGAATTTGGGAGGTAGCATGCAGTGATTGTTTCTGCAGATATGCTTTGAATATAGCAAATTTAAATGAACATTGAAGACGGTGGAATAGCAACTTTGGCTCCTATTTCTATTCATGAATAAGGGAGGTAGCATGCAGTGATTGTTTCTGCAGATGTGCTTTGAATATAGCAAATTTAAATGAGTATCGAGGATGATGGAATAGCAACTTGGAGTCCACTTTCTCGGGGACACTGATGTAATCTATAAAAAAGGCCTAAGATAAGCAGAGCTTGAGTTATGGGTACTACTACTACTACTACTAAACCATTGATAAAAATACTTAAAAACATTTTTGTTTTTGTAAATACACAATATAGATAGAAAACACATATCTTCATACATATAAATAATCATATTTATGGATAATCGAACTTGCGACCATCGTTAGGAGGTGTGCTAATCAACTAGACCATCAAGGCTGTCTACAAAGTGTGAAGTCGAATCATGGCATCGTTTCCCCAGAAATTAACAATGATGGTGTCCAGAGGGAACAGCTAGGAAGTGAATCTTATGGGATGCAATTTAATTGATGGGACTACTGTATATTCGAAATTGAATTTACATAAAATCTCGCAGCCTTTCATTAAATTTATCAAAATGTTATTATAGAACTAGCTGTTACCAGCCCTGCAACTACATTCGCGACAAATTTAAGTTTTTAGCCTAAGCTACTCCTTATAACATTAGCTATTTGCGAGTAAAAGTCCCGTCAAAATCGCTCCAGCCATGTCAGAAATAAGCAAGAAGAATCAGATAGAAAACCGTATTTTTTTATATATAAGTACCGTTTAAACCTACATATATATTTAGTGACAAGCCGTTAATTGAAATATAAACAGACACTGAATTATATTTATTTATATAGATTGTTTAGAAGAGTTTTACAAATTACAAGTAGTCTAACTCTATACAAGTTACAAGTAGATAATCTTAACGTACATGTCGTTTCTGAAACGATTCCATGAGACTCTATTCTATTAACTTTTGTACACTTGGACTGTATTGTGTACACTCAACCACAGATTATTTATGTATTTTTTAATTATATTTAGATTGTGGAACTATCTGCCGAGGTTTTCTCGAGAGACTACAGCATGGGGTTTTTCAAGAAGGTTAAGACAACTTAACACCCCTGTTGGTTCAGGCGTCCATAGGCTACGGTAAACGTTTACCATAAGATTAGCCGTATGCTTCTTTGCTTCCATTGTACTGTAAAAAAAAATTTAATATATTATTCTAAATAACTATTTAACCGCATTTTCTGAATAAATTCGTAATACATCATCATCATCACAGCCCGGAAGAAGAATTCTTCGGGCTATGTCGGTCACTCTGGTTCTTCTGCGGATCTCCTCATTTTTAATTCGAGTAACTACGAGCATAGCCCTCTCTGTTGTCGTAATACATATTTAGTTATTATTGAATGATATTTGGTTCCTATGATTCAGTAAGTTTTATAAGTAATTATTATTTCGCTGGTATGGAATATAAATTAACCATATAGTTTTTTTTTGTTAATTCGATTATTAATTAGTTCATGTTTCTCTCCCTGCTGAGCCAAATCTGGTAGAAGCCTGATGGTACAGCTTTAGAGACACATTCTGGTATAAAATCCACAGCAGTTTCTAGACTGGTAAAAACTGGTCTTTTAGATGAATGTATAGAGATTTTTCTGTACAACCGCATGCTAATTTTTAGCTATTTTTAGTTAATTCGTCGGGTCCCCACCAATATTCTGCTCACCTTCTTAAAGGAGGACTACTGGCTGAAGGAGATGGTGTATCGGCGCTACCGTGGTAGATTGCCGTCGTCAGTGCCGTGACTATAGAGACAATTTTATTATTATTTCTTATGTATGTTAGTCTATAAAGTATTTATAATATGGGCCATGTAGCCTGAGTTAATTAAATAAATAAATATTTATTAATTTTTATTTCGTGTTCTTTAGACATTTGTTTCTCTATAGAGAGTTCTACATGTTTAGTTTTTTTTAAATGTATAAGTATATCTGTGGTCTAGATCATAGAAGGTCTGGTTGATGAGAGAAATATAAAAATCACGTAAACGCGATTAAACTTTGAAACGGCAACTAACAGTAGTGATTAGACGATGTTTCCGCAAACAACTGTACACTGCGAATGTGAAGCGAAAACTCTGCAATTAGATAACAGAGCCGTCCGAACAAGCGCTTGTAGCGCAACAAATCTCAGCAACAAACAAACAACAAATCGTTGTAATTCCGAAACAGCGTAATTCACAATTAATGGACGCTCGGACCGGTTAAGATGCAGTTTAAACCGGTTTTAACTGGTTTTAAACTGGTTAAGAACCCTCCTACCTAATGGTTCTTCTCCGCGTTAAATTAGGACAGATTAGTTTTAAAGCAAAAGGCTGTAAATTGTTTTTAATGAGCATCGCCCGGGGGCGCACTTGACGTAATTATTTTCTAGTCTTATTATTTTTAATGAAACGTTCGCAACCACTTTATTTGCAAGTGTTATGAAAGAGAAACTGTGGTAATTAACTGATGAATATGGGACACAGTCAGCTAGATACATAAAATAATAATTGCATTTAATAATGTCTAGTAAGACAAATTCAATATTGTCTACTAGGCACTGCTGTATCTAAACTGTGTCACCCCACCTTACATTTTCCTATTTTTATTTAGTATATAAGATCATTATTTCTATGTACACATTGTCAGTTTATCATCATCTGTATCATACATCGTCTCGACCAGCAACATCTTATTATTTACCCGCAACAATGAAATATAACGCCCCATCAGTTCTAGAATAGAATAGAATAGAAAATCATTTATTCAAATAAACTTAATTTAAGCACTTTTGAATAGTCAACATTTTTTAAATCTACCGCTTATTCGGAAAGCTGTCTCATCACAAGAAGAATAAGCAAGAAACTTGTGTGTTGCTCTTTTAAACAATCCTTGTAAGTTCACATTTTACAAGTCGAAACGTGTGAATACAAACTACCAACCGTCACTAATTTATTTAGGCTCAAATATAAAAACAGAATAAGATTAAATCAGACGTAGTGATAAGAGCAGACCAGTCCCTACAAGCAGCCCTCGATCACGAGTATGACGGATGAGCCAGCCATCACTGCGCTCGACCATAGTTCAGTGAGTATGTTGTAATCCTGACCTAAGATCCTGATGTCTCGATTCGTCATAATGACCAGTCATCTTTTCACTCGATTTATGTGATTATATCTAAAGGCCCACCTGATGGTAAATGTCAAAACTCTGTAGGCAACATACAGCTACGGAAGTCTAACAGTTTTATTCATTTATAAAAAAAAACTCATTTGTTTAGTACTCATAGCACGAGCTCTGCTTAGCTTGGGACTAGATGGCGTTGTGTGAATCATCATATTTCGCCCAATTTACACAATATCTTTTGAAATATGGCTATGTGTTGTTCTCATATATAAGCTACATTACTGTAAAGTTTCATCAAAATTAGTTCAGTAGTTTTGCATGAAAGTTTAACATCCATCCATCGATATTTTATTACACCACTCTATCGGTGGGTCTGGGTGTTTTCTACATATATATATACGTATTTACAAAAAATATATATAGATACTTGTATCAGCTGTCTAGTACCCATAACACAAGCTTTGCTTAGCTTAAGACTAGATGGTGCTGTTTGAAAGTCTTGAAATCTAAAAAAATACTCACAATATTTCACGTTTATGATATTAGTAAGACAATTGACTTGAAATCGCCCAAAATATTCCTTTCCCCAGAACATACATCTTACCTATAAAATACTAACTACACCACCTGACTTTGCCCGGGTGTACATGTATTATACATATAAACCTTCCTTTTGAATCACTCTATCTATTAAAAGAAACCGCGTCAATATCCGTTGCGTAGTTTTAAAGATTTGAGCATACATAGGGACGGTCAGACAGCGACAGCGACTTTATTTTATACTATATAATGATGACATATAAATTAATCTTTTTGTATGTCGGTTAAAATATGACCAATAATAATAATATAATAATAATAATAATCTCAGGACAATTCACACAGCGCCATCTAGACCCAAGTTAAGCCAGCTAAAGCTTGTGTTATGGGTACTAGATAACTGATACAGATACATAAATCATTTTTTTTTTCGTAAATACATACATATTATACAAGAGAAAACACCCAGACCGATACAAACAATTATACTCATGAATACAAATGTTTGTGCCGTGCGAGGAATCGAACCCGCGACCATCGGACGTAAAGCGGTGTGCTAGACCGCTAGACCACCGAGGTCGTCAATGATGAACAAAACGATCACATGATACGATGCTAATAAAGCTATATTCACATTACACCACTGTATATTAGTTAAACAGGCTTTGGAGCCGTGCAAATTAATCAAAGGGAAATATTCATGGTGACACATGCCATGAAATGATAATGAACTCGTATCTCGGTGTGGCGCAAGTTACGGGATCTTAGCTGTTCATACGGTGCCCCCCTTAGAGCTGTAGGGATCCCCATTTGTTCCTCTGACTTATATTGTCCCCATATACATATGTCTTTTTATTTTGACGACCTCGGTGGTCTAGTGGATTAGAACACCGTTTACGTCCGATGGTCGCGGGTTCGATTCCTCGTACGGTACAAATATTTGTATTCATGAGTATGATTGTTTGTGTTGCTATGGGTGTTTTCTATGTACATATATATACGCATGTAATAAAAAATATATTACTTAAATATTCTGTCAATTGTCTAGTATCAATACAGATACATATTTTTTTTTATAACACGGGACAAACGAGCATGCGGCTCACCTGATGGTAAGTGATTACCGCCACCCATGAGCACCCACAACACCAGAGGAATTGCAAGTACGTTGTCGGCCTTTTAAAAAGGAATAAGCTCTTTTCTTGAAGGTTTCAATATCGTATCGGTTCGGAAATACCATTGCTGGAAAGTGATTCCACAATGTGGTTGTGCGTGGCAAAAAGTTTCTAGAAAACTGCACTTTGGAAGACCGTCATTTATATATTTCAGTTTCTGGCGGGTGGTACGGTGGTGAAACTCAGCAGCTGGTATTAATCCGAACAATTCCTCAGAACATCCCCGTGATATATGCGGTAGAAAGTCCACAGAGATAGCAATATCTCGCCGCAAAGCCAATGGGTCGAGTCTGTCACACAGACGTTGATTACTAATAATTCTGGCTGCTCCGTTCTGAATGCAGTCAAATGAAAGTAGCTGGTATTGTGGTACTCCCGTCCAGAGATGAGAACAGTATTCAGGTAGTAATTTATAGTCGCAATATTATTTTATTCAAGAACCTTAGCCACAGCAACGAATGACCAGGTCTGCTAGTCCAGTCGCTAGTCGTCGCACGGTGCAAACATTTATACGTGCACCGTGCGAGTACTCAAACCCACGACAATTTCAAGTTAACCGCTAAACTACCGAGGCCGTCTCATCATCATCATCATCGCAGCCCGGAAGACGTCCACTGCTGGACATAGGCCTCCCCCAAAGATCTCCACGATGATCGGTCCTGCGCTGCTCGCATCCAATGCCTTCCAGCGATCTTTACCAGATCGTCGGTCTTCCGGTCCGTGGTCGCCACTCGAGGACTTTACTGCCCCAACGGCCATCTGTCCTACGAGCTATGTGCCCTGCCCATTGCCACTTCAAAGTCGCAATTCTTCGAGGCCGTCTAACTTGGACCAACCGCCCTCTGCCAGGTTAGATGCGTGTAAAACAATACTACAATGGAATGCCTCTGTTTGCTCAAACAATTAGTACGGAGAAATTGCTTTTGATCTCGTTTATAAGCGAATACCTGCCCTTTGACAGTTTGATCTGGCTGTTCAATAGAAATAGAAATAATCTTTATTCAAATAAACTCATTACAAGCACTTTTGAATAGTCATATTTTGATTCTACCACGCAGTCGGAATGCAGATTCATCACAAGAAGAATGAGCAAGGAACTTGTGTGTTGCTCTTTTGAATAGATGCTTTTTTTATATAATAATTACAGTATAACAAGTAAGAGGCTGATAATCAACACAGAAATCGCTACGCACTCATTATTAGTGTAATCAGACAATAGAAATAGAAATAATCTTTATTCAAATAAACTCATTACAAGCACTTTTGAATAGTCATATTTTGATTCTACCACTCATTCGGAATGAAGATTCATCACAAGAAGAATGAGCAAGAAACTTGAGTGTTGCTCTTTTGAATAGATGTTTTTTATATAATAATAAATACAGTATAACAAGTAAGAGGCGTGAGATAATCAACATAGAAATCGCTACGCACTCATTATTAGTGTAATCAGACAATAGAAATAGAAATAATCTTTATTCAAATAAACTCATTACAAGCACTTTTGAATAGTCATATTTTGATTCTACCACTCATTCGGAATGCAGATTCATCACAAGAAGAATGAGCAAGAAACTTGTGTGTTGCTCTTTTGAATAGATGTTTTTTTTTATATAAATAATTACAGTATAACAAGTAAGAGGCGTGAGATAATCAACATAGAAATTGCTACGTACTTATTATTAGTGTAATCAGATAATAGAAATAGAAATAATCTTTATTCAAATAAACTCATTACAAGCACTTTTGAATAGTCATATTTTGATTCTACCACTCATTCGGAATGCAGATTCATCACAAGAAGAATGAGCAAGAAATTCGTGTATTGCTCTTTTGAATAGATGTTTTTTTATATAAATAATTACAGTATAACAAGTAAGAGGCATGCGATAATCAACATAGAAATCGCTACGCACTCATTATTAGTGTAATCAGACAATATTGTCTATAATGAATCTGTACCGTGAATTCGAGAGGATCTCTCTTTCTAATAGGATTAATTGAATTAGATATTAATTTCCATATGAAATTTGAATTAAATGGAAAAATTAATTAAATTTCATTCTGATTAACAAATAAAAGATTAATTAAATTTCATTATCATTTCTGATTAACAAATAAATTTAGTAAACAGGTTGTTCGGTCCATGATTTGAAAATTATGCCTTCAGGATTGCTCAGCAGAGAAAGTATTATATTTCCAACTAGCTGTTCCTACGACTTCGTCCGCGTGGAATTTAAAAAAAAACGTTAATTAGAGAATTTTTCTAACATAAATGTAGCCTCAGCTACTCCTTAATAGGTCAGGTAACTGCCAATAAAAGTCGCGTCAAAATCAGTCCAGCCATTTCAGAGATTAGCCGGAACAAACAGACAGACGGACAGATAAAAATTGTAAAAAATGTTTGTTTGGTGTATGTATTTTACCATATTTATATTCATATGCATGTAATAAAAAACGGTTATTTCAATATTACAAACAGACACTCCAATTTTATTTATATGTATAGATTGTATCTTTATGTATATATTTATATATATATGTATATATATATATATATATATATATATATATATGGTATGTATATATACGGTTTATGATATGTATATATACGGTATTTTGGACATTATATTTTTAAGTTTAGTTTTAATTATTTATGACTTTAATATTAAATTATTTTTTACACAATTTGACCCACTCAACACTTCCTATGCCAAGTTCTATTGGGCGACATGAAGACATTTTATTGAAATAACCATTTTTATTAAAAAACGGTTATTTCAATCTTACGGACAGACATTCCAATTTTATTTATATGTATAGATGGAAGACAAACAATCATACTCGAGATATATCTAAGAATTCTTCAATTCGGTCCAAGAGTTTCTGATACTATTCAATGCAAACAAGCAATTATTATTTACAATTTTATTAATTTTTAAATTATATATATTGTTCGTCCCTACTGAAGGCCCAACTGAAAATCAATGCTGAAAACTGTGTTTTCAGCATTATGCTGAGTTGAGGTCCACACTGACTCTGTTGGAAAGTTATGCTTCGTTTTATTTCATTATTGTTATGTTATAATACACTAGCTACTCACCCTGGCTTCGCACTGGTGTACATGTATCAAGTATATATATAAACCTTCCTTTTGAATCACTCTATCTATAAAAAAAGGCATCAAAATCCGTTGCGTAGTTTTAGAGATTTAAGCATACATAGGGACAGATAGCGACAGCGACTTTGTTTTATACTACACTAGGTACTCGCCCCGGCTTCACACGGGTGTACATGTATTATATATATTAAATCTTCCTTTTGAACCACTCTATCTATAAAAAAGGCATCAATATCCGTTGCGTAGTTTTAAAGATTTAAGCATACATAGGGACAGATAGCGACAGCGACTTTGTTTTATACTACACTAGCTACTCGCTACGGCTTCGCACTGGTGTACACATGTACATATGTACACATTGATACATATCAAGTATATATATAAACCTTCCTTTTGAATCACTCTATCTATAAAAAAAGGCATCAAAATCCGTTGCGTATTTTTAAAGATTTAGGGAGATTTAGGGAAAGACATAGGGACAGATAGCGACAGCGACTTTGTTTTATACTATGTAATGATAATAAAGTCAGTAAATGCTATTCTATTCTATTCATTAAATTTTTCTTCTTTATAATATTAATATAGAAGTACACAAACAATATTTTTTTTTAATATAATACTTTTTTATATACATTACTTAATTATGTAACAAAGAACCTAAAGTTAGAAACCTTAAAAATATAATATAATAACTAAAATATTTTGTATGTAGGTATATACAAAGATATACCCAATTTTCAGCAGTCAAAGTTATCAAGCATATTGATGCATTTTGGGAATAGTTAAGAGCCAGAGTTGAGAACTAATATCGATACTGTATTGTATTGAATCCCACTGTGCCTAACTGAAACTTGACTCTATAATCACTGAACATGTGAAGTTGTTAGTAATATTATGAACTATTGAGCAGCTCTGACGTCGCCTTTAACCAAATATATATATATATATATATATATTTATTTATATTGACGGCCTCGATGGTCTAGTGGTTTAGCACACCTTACTTGCGATGGTTGCGGGTTCGATTCCTCGCTTTTAATGAAACTTTCCAGTAATATAGCTTATGTATCAGAATAATATATAGGCTATATTTTATACTAGCTTTCGCTCGCGTTAATTTATGCCCTTAGGTATGGAATTTATCAAAATGCATTCTTAAGGGATGCCTTCGTCATAATAGCTTTATGCATGCAAAGTATCAGCCCGATCGGTTTAAAATTGACAAAGTTTCATACAAACTTTCATCCCCTATTTTATCCCAGTTCGGCGTAGAAATAATCAAAATCCTTTCTTAGCGGATGTCTACATCTTAACATCTACCTGCATGCCAAATTTCAGCCCGATTCGTCCCGTGGTTTGGGCTGTGCGTTGATAGATCACTATGTCAGACACCTGTGAGTTATATATATATTGAAATTTAACGCGGTGAAACCGCGGGCACAGCTAGTATATATATGCATATAAAGTTCTATTAACAACGTGATCGACTCCATTCAACGTAACTCTGTTAGTTTGGTAGCAATTATATCTTCTGCTTGCGGGATAAAGCTCCCTTTGACGAGATATACGTTTGAGTAAGCAGACGGATGTGGATGTTAGTACAGTTATGTACTCCCATGTTCATAGACAGATTCATTAGAAGCAAATAGATATAAGCTGGATCTATTGCATACAAAGCTTTGCAATAGTTGCAGATTATGACGAAGTTACTAGTACCAATTATATGAAATTAATCTTTATTTTATTTTTTAGGAAGAAAGAAAGAAAGGAAGAAATAAGCAAAGAAAGAAGAAAGAAAATAGTTTATTTGGTATAACAAAAATAAATTTTAAATTACATATCGATTAGATAGTACCAAATAGGTTTCCACTCAGCAAATCTAGTGAGGGGGTGCCTGAACGCTGGTATTCTGCAGATACCTTCATATATATATAATAATAATATACATACATAGATCTAGGCGGATAACACAGAGTAAACATTTAATATATATTGCTACGACATTCTACCATATATTTTATTTATTCATTTATTTCAGGCAACTAGGCCCATATTATAAATACCCTATAGACTAACATACGTATAATATAAAATTTAAAAACTAATACAATAATATTGTCTGTGTGATCACGGCACTGAAGATGGCAATCTGGCACGGTAGCGCCGATACACCACACCTTTCGGCCAGTAGTCCTCTTTCATGAAGGTGGGCAGCAAGTCGGTGGGGACCAGGGCCACAAACGCTTTGAAACTCGCGTTGTGACTCGACTTCAGCTGCGTCACCCTCAATGTCAGGTTACTCTTGGTACGAATATAATCGACAATATATCGACAAAATAAATTTAAATCATAACTACACACTAAAACATAAAATAAACATAATGATCTGGTGACATTAGCAGGTGACAGGTTCTGTCTGAACCTGGTACAAAAGACTGGTGACCTTGCATTGCATGTCTGCATTCGGAGTGCAGACATATCAAATTCAAATTAAAAAAAAATATTTATTCATGTAGGACATTTTAGCCGCTTATGAACGTTAAATTTTTTATATTATATTTTTTCCCTATCGTCCAGTTCGGTATATAGGTCCAATTGAGAAGAAGTGGCAAGAAACTCAATTAATTTACTTTTTTTTTAAAAGCCAGTTTATTTACAATGTATATTTATATAGGTGTCTATGTCTAACGTTAAATGAAAATCCCGAACATGAAAACTATTGCCATGCACGCTCGTATTCAAGTAATCGTTTAGTGAATAATGAGCTTTGCTCAGTAAATATGATTTAACTGATGTTTTGAATTTATTTAAGGGTAATTCCAATATATCCTTTGGTATCTTATTGTAAATTTTTATACCTAGTCTCATAAAAGATCTATTGACTTTTTCTAAACGATACTTGAGGACAGCAAGTTTATCTTTATATCTAGTAATAAACACATTATGCCAAATAGACCTATCCACGCAGACGACTCAATAAAATTGCTTCATCCGAAATATAATAATCTCAGGACAATTCACACAGCGCCATCTCATCCCAAGTTAAGCTATCTAAAGCTTATGTTATGGGTACTAGATAACTGATACAAATAAATAGATTTTTTTTTTCGCAAATACATACATATTATACATAGAAAACACCCAGATTGATACAATCAATCATACTCATGAATACAATTGTCTGTGCCGTGCGAGGAATCGAACCCGCGACCATCGGACGTAAAGCGGTGTGCTGGACCGCTAGACCACCGAGGTCGTCGAAATGCATCAATTATTTAGTCAGTGTCAATTCTAGCTGAATAAGAACTTTTTGAAGTCAATTTCGTAAACCCATTAGATGATTAAAGTCTAACGGAAACCTAACTCGTTAAATTACGAGCAAATTCAATTGCATTGTCTAAATGATACCTCAAACGTTTCTTCCGCACAGTGCCACGAGACCATATTTAACTGTGCTCTGAATTTAATTTCGCCCAAAACACGTACGTGCATAGCATTGCAGTTGAGCTAATTGGAAATCGTTGTCGCCGCTTACCTGACGAGTGGCACCCCTACTGTACATAAGGGTGGGTGTACACTCCCCTAGAAATACTCAGATATTCTCGTTAATCAAATTTCAAATTCAAAATATATTTATTCATGTAGGTCTATTACAGACTCTTATGATATGTCAAATCTACAGTTCGGAATGATTTCGAGATGAGAAGAACTGAGAAGAAACTCAACTCGAATTATTTTAAACAAAAATGTTAGCAATAATAAACAGTCATTTAAATTCAGATTTGGTAAAAGAGAGTAACCGCTATTTCAAAAAAAAAAATCTAATCTGTACTCGCAACCTGAACAGACTGGTTTACCAGCAGCACGGATCACGAGTATGACGGAAAAGCCAGCCATCTTTGCACTCAACCATATTAGAGGGAGCACATCGAACCGGCCCACCGCGCCGCCACAAGTTTGAACTTTATAGCGAGCATGACTGTTTCAAGTTACTCCACTACGTCAATTATAGTATTTACAGCATAGGCTGTAACAATTACAGTTTTCACCCATTACAATATTTAATTTACATAATCTTTCGTCTTCTTACAATTGCAAATTATGGACGAGTTGGATCGAGTTTTAACAGTGTGGGAATTTGTTTTCTACAATAACAGTCCCTCAGCAGAATCAACTAATGGCTATGACAAATGTGCACTCCCCATGAGATACTCAGATATTCTCATTTTTTCGTCTGCTTATGTTTAGTACAATTTACAGCCGAGTTTATGCGAGTTTTATTAAAGTGAGATATTGCAGAAATTAATCCGAAGCGTCGAAAACTTTAATTTAGTAATGAACAGTGCAGTACATGGCAATATTTGTCTGGAGGACGTAGACGGTAGAGTGTAGTGTCTTGCGTAGAATTCTCACGAGAATATTCAGCAAGACTTTTCTAGAGGTGAGTGTAGAATGCAATCACCTTTAGAGAAGCGTAATTCGCGCTTGCATTCAGCGCTAATTAAAGTTATCAGCTGCTAAGAGATTGTCATGGTTTAATACATCAAATGCTTCGTATTTTATCTCGAGGCTAATATGTTGTATCATCTTAATCTATAATATATAAAGCTGCATTACGGTGACTCACTCACTGATTGACATAGTTGTTCTCCCAGAAGGAGCGTCCGGGGGTCGAGACGATGTATGGGGGAAATGTTCCTTTGGCTAGGGTGACCACGAGAAAATTCCGAAATTTGGGAAAATCCAAGATGGCGGACAAAGATGGCGGCTAACTTTTACAGTTTCGCTCGGATCGATTCCGTTCAAAGAGTGATTTGGCACGTCTCGGCGGGACCCAGAATATGGCGTAAAAACAAAAAATTAAAATCCAAGATGGCGGTGAAAAAATTGCCAAAAACTGGTTGAAAATTTTCTAGGATTTCAAAAACCGAAATTCCCAGGGTAGTTGCGGGGGTGCTGGCGACACCGGTTGTAGGGCATAGGAAACTCGAAGGACCCGACCTCTAGGGAAAATTATGAAATTTCGAAAATCCAAGATGGCCGACGAGTTGGGGGCGTGTGAATTTGGTCCTAAAAATCCGGATTATTTTCAAAATCATTTTTTAGATATAGGGCAACCCCGCAGCGAGTCGGCTTCTATGGGGCGATGATAGGTCTCGGTAAGAAGTATTGCCAGCGATAAAAAGAATTTCCGAATTTGGGGTAATTTGGGAGAAATGTCCCAAAAAGTGGGAAAAAATTTTTTCGGCATTTTTGACAAAAGAAGCATCAAGGCCTATCGAGAAACATCCCCTAAAGGGTTTTAGGTGGGTTTTGTTGGAATTTTCTGGCAACACCCATACATGGTTTGACCAAAATAGAAATTGGGGTGTCTCTCCAAAAACTGAAATTCCTAGGGTACTTGTGGGGATACTACCGATCCCTATTGTAGGGCATTGGGAGGCTGAAAGACCCGGCCTCTAGGGAAAATTATGAAATTTCAGAAATCCAAGATGGCGGCCAAGCTATGGGAGATTTAGTTTTTCGAAAAATTTTGAGATATTTTCAATCGCGTTTTTGCTGCACATGGCAACCTCGAAGCTTGTCTCTTCCTACGGACTTGGATAACTCTCAGCAGGAAGGTTTATCCAGCCTAAAAAATTTCCCCGATTTTGGGTTAATTTTGGAAAAAAGTCCCATAAAGTGGGAAAATTTTTTTTTGACATTTTAAATGAAGAACTCGTTTTGGTCTACCACAAATCGTCCCCTGAAGGGTTTTAGGTGGATTTTTTCAGAATTTGCTGGCAACACCCATACATCATCGGACAAATTTTGAAATTGAGGTCTAGCTTCAAAAACTGAAATTGATAGGGTACCTACGAGTATGCTAGCTCAACGCACTGTACGGCGTCGGATAGCCGAAGGACCCGGCCTCTAGGGAAAATTATGAAATTTTAGAAATCCAAGATGGCGGCAGAGATAGGGGAGTTTTGCTTTTCGGAGAAAAATTGGGATATTTGTAAATGTAGTTTTAGGACACTTGGCAACCCCACAGCCAGTCGACTTCTATGGAGAGATGATGTGTCTCAATACAAAGTATTACCTGGTATAAAAATTTTCCCCGATTTTAGGGTAATTGTTGAGATAGGTCCTAAAAAGTGGGAAAAATTTTTTTCGATATTTCAAACAAAAGAATGATGAAAATCTGTCAAAAACAATCCCCCTATTGATTTTAGGTGGTTTTTATCAGAATTATCTGGCAACACCTTACATCAGTATTCTTAGAGAATAGTACTAGAAGGAGTCACCGAGGCTCTATACAATGTATGAACGAAATGTTTCTGTCACTAAGGTGAATACGTCAAAAGTATTAAAAAGTAAAAATCTAAGATGGCGGCCGAGTTAGGGTACTTAATTTATGTTGACATTTTTAGGGACTTTTAAAAATTCAATTTTGGGGTGCCACTAAACCTTGCAGCGAGTTGACTTCTATAGAGCAATGGAAATTCTCGGTGGGAAATATTACCTGGTCCAAAAAATTTTCCCGATTTTGGGGTAATTTCGAAGAAAAGTAAAAAAACGTGGAATTTTTTTTCGTCAATTTGAACAAAACAGTGATGAGCATTGTTCCAAAATTATCCCTCAAAGGGCCCTAGGTGGTTTTTGTCAAAATCTCCTGGCAACACCATACATCGATTTTCATAGTAAACCGTACTAAGGAACTCCTAGGTGTATGTAACCTGGGCTCTGTACAGTATATGGATGAAATGTTTCTATCACCAGTGTATATGTTAAAAGTATTTAAAAAGAAAAAATCCAAGATGGCGGCCGAATTAGGATACTTTATCTATGACGACAATTTTAAGAACTTTTTAAAATTCAGTTTTTGGTACCTATCATCCCTGCAACGAATTGACTTGTATTGAGGAATGGAAACTCTCGGTGCGAAGTATTAACTAATTTTCATAGTAAACAGTACTAAGGAACTACTAGAAGGAGTCACCTTAGCTCTGCACAATGTATGGACAAAATGTTTCTGTCACCAAAGTGGATAAGTTAAAAATATTCAAAAATGAAAAATCCAAGATGGTGGCCGAGTTTAACTATTTTATCTCTGATGATAAATTTAGGAATATATTTTGGGGTACCTGGCTTCCCTGCAGCGAGTCGACCTTTATTGAGCCATGGTAGATTTCGGTTCGAAATATTATCTAGGCTACAAATTTTCCCCGATTTTTGGGTAATTTTGCAAACCCAAAATGTGGGAATTTTTTTTTTTCTACATTCTAACATAAGAGTGACTGGGATCTATAATAAATCTCACCTTAATAGTTTTATGCGATTTTTTGTAAAATTAGTTGGCAACACCATGCATCGATTTTCGTAAAGAGTAATATTTACTAAGGACCCACTAGAAGGATCGTGTCTCTGTACAATATATGGATGAAAAAGGAAAAATGGTATGAAAATTTACCCCGATTCTGGGGTAATTTAGAAGACAAGTCCAAAAAGTGGGAATTTTGTTTTTCTGTATATCAAACAAAATAATGATGGATATCTGTCAAAAATCATCCCCTTATGGGTTTTTCGTGGTTTTTGTCAGAATTAGTTGGCAACACCTTAGATCAGTTTTCTTAGGGAATAGTACAAGAAGAAGTCACCGAGGCTCTACATAATGTATGGACGAAAAGTTTCTGTTACTAGGGTGAATACGTCAAAAGTATTAAGAAGTAAAAATCCAAGATGACGGCTGAGTTAGGGTACTTTTTTAAATTCAGTTTTCAGGTACTCATTGTCACTGCAGCGAGTTGACTTTTATGGAGCAGTGGAAACAAGGTACGAAGCACTACCTGGTCTAAAAATTTTCCCCGATTTTAGGGTAATATCGGAGAGAAGTAAAAAACCGTGGGATTTTTTGTTTCATCATTTTAGACCAAACAATGATGCCGATCTGTCAAAAATAATCCCCAAGGGGTCTTAGGTGGCTTTTGTCAAAATGAGCTGGCAACACCATACATCGATTTCCATTGTAAACGGTACTCAGGAACTACTAGAAGGAGTTACCTTGGCTCTGTACAATGTATGGACGAAATGTTTCTCACCTGAAGATGTATATGTTAAAACTATTTAAAAAGGAATCATTCAAGATGGCGGCCGAGTTAGAGGGTACTTTATTCCCGATGACAAGTTTAGGGACGTTTTAAAACTCATTTTTGGGGTAGTATTTTATTCCTTACAGCAAGTTACTTCTATGGAGCAAAGACGTGAAGTATTATATAGGCTACAAATTTTCCCCGATTTTTGGGTAATTTTGCAAACCTTAAATGTGGGAAATTTTTTTCCGACATTTTAACATAAAAGTGACGGGTATCTATAATAAATCTCATCTTTATAGTTTTATGCAATTTTTTGTAAAATTAGGGGGCAACACCATGCATAGATTTTCGTAGAAAGTAATATTTACTAAGGAACCGACCGAATATTTTAAAAGGACCGTGTCTCTGTACAATATATGGACGAAATATATCTGTCGTCATGTAATATATACGTCAGAAGTATCAAAATGGAAAAATCCAAGATGGCCGCCGAGGTTGACTTTGAACAAAATTTGGAAGATTTTTTTATTTTGGTACATGGTAACCATGCAGCGAGTCCGCTTTTATGGGATGGCATTGAATCTTAGTATTGCCAGCGCTAAAAACTTTCTCCGATTTTAATATTTATGATATTTTAATTAAAAGAGTGTTGAGTGGTTATTATTTATCATAGGTCCTTTACCTACGATAAATAATAACCCTAAGGCTTTTATCAAAATTGTTTGGAAAACTTTACTATGAAAACCGATGTAAGTTGTTACAACGGTTTTCATAGTAAACTATTAGAAGAAGTTGACAATGTATGGACGAAATGTTTTTGTCACCCGGGTAGCTAAGTCAAAATAAAAAAAAATAAAAAGTCGAAATGGTATATAGAATGGTATAGTAAACAAAAAGGTAGCTTAGTTTAGGTTTTGTATTATGATTTCTACATTAAAAACTGTGAACCCAAATTAATATAGTATACAGAAAGGTAGGTAATGTGAGGTTTTGTATTGTGCCCATTGCAATAAAAATTAAAGGCACAGGTCGAAATGGTATATAGAAAGGTAGGTTAGGTTAGGTTTTGTATTGCGACTCTTACAGTAGAAATTATGCCCTCAGAATAATATAGTAAACAAAAAGGTAGGTTAGGTTAGGTTTCGTATTATGATCTCTACATTAAAAACTTTGACCCCAGACTAATATAGTATACAGAAAGGTAAGTTAGGTTAGGTTTTGTATTGTGACCATTACAATACAAAGTTTCGCCACAGGATGGTACACGTGAAACAAAAATTCACTGTTACAATAGGAAGTCACCTAATCGTATCAAAACAGACAACTCTACTTGCCAACTAAGTCTATTCGAAAAGAAAACCGTCTTCAAAAAAAAAATCAACGACAACGCCTCGCGGGCCTCTTGAGGCCCGCGCACACACGCACCCTCTAGTCTATAATATATAAAGCTGCATTACGGTCACTGACTGATTGACATAGTTGTTCTCCCAGAAGCAGTGCCGGGGGGTCGTGACGATGTATGGGGGAAGTGTACCCCACGCTAGGGTGACCACGAGAAAATTCCGAAAGTTGGGAAAATCCAAGATGGCGGACCAAGATGGCGGCTGAACTTTGTCAATTTCCGTCGGATCGATTTCGTTCAAGCGGTGGTTCGTAGCGGGCCGCAAACGGTTGCATGTCAGGTTAAAATAAAAAAATAAAATCCAAGATGGCGGCGTGAAAAATGGAAATGAAAATTGTAATTTTTCGAGGGTTTCAAAAATCGAAATTCCCAGGGTAGTTGCGGGGGTGCTGGCGACACCGGTTGTGGGGCATAGGAAACTCGAAGGACCCGGCCTCTAGGGAAAATTATGAAATTTCGAAAATCCAAGATGGCCGCCGAGTTGGGGGCGTGTGAAATTGGTCCTAAAAATCCGGATTATTTTCAAAGTCATTTTTTAGGTACAGGGCAACCCCGCAGCGAGTCGGCTTCTATGGGGCGATGATGGGTCTCGGTAAGAAGTATTGCCAGCGATAAAAATAATTTCCGAATTTGGGGTAATTTGGGAGAAATGTCCCAAAAAGTGGGAAAAAATTTTTTCGGCATTTTTGACAAAAGAGGCATCAAGGCCTATCGATAAACATCCCCTAAAGGGTTTTAGGTGGGTTTTGTTGGAATTTGCTGGCAACACCCATACATGGTTTGACCAAAATTGAAATTGGGGTGTCTCTCCAAAAACTGAAATTCCTAGGGTACTTGCGGGGGAGCTACCGATCCCTATTGTAGGGCATTGGGAGGCTGAAAGACCCGGCCTCTAGGGAAAATTATGAAATTTCAAAAATCCAAGATGGCGACCAAGCTATGGGAGATTTAGTTTTTGGAAAAAATTTGGGATATTTTCAATCGAGTTTTTGCTGCACATGCCAACCCTGCAGCTAAACGCCACCTACTGACATGGGTAAGTCTGAGTAGGAAGATTTGCCAGGGCTAAAATTTTTCCCCGATTTTGGGATAATTTTGGAAAAAAGTCCCATAAAGTGGGAATTTTTTTTTTGACATTTTAAATGAAGAACTCTTTTTGGTCTACCACAAATCGTCCCCTGAAGGGTTTTAGGTGGATTTTTTCAGAATTTGCTGGCAACACCCATACATCATGATACAAATTTTGAAATTGAGGTCTAGCTTCAAAAACTGAAATTGATAGGGTACCTACGAGTATGCTAGCTCAACGCACTGTGCGGCGTCGGATAGCCGAAGGACCCGGCCTCTAGGGAAAATTATGAAATTTTAGAAATCCAAGATGGCGGCAGAGATAGGGGAGTTTTGCTTTTCGGAGAAAAATTGGGATATTTGTAAATGTAGTTTTAGGACACTTGGCAACCCCACAGCCAGTCGACTTCTATGGAGAGATGATGTGTCTCAATACAAAGTATTACCTGGTATAAAAATTTTCCCCGATTTTAGGGTAATTTTTGAGATAGGTCCTAAAAAGTGGGAAAAATTTTTTTGGATATTTCAAACAAAAGAATGATGAAAATCTGTCAAAAACAATCCCCCTATTGATTTTAGGTGGTTTTTGTCAGAATTATCTGGCAACACCTTACATCAGTATTCTTAGAGAATAGTACTAGAAGGAGTCACCGAGGCTCTATACAATGTATGAACGAAATGTTTCTGTCACTAAGGTGAATACGTCAAAAGTATTAAAAAGTAAAAATCTAAGATGGCGGCCGAGTTAGGGTACTTAATTTATGTTGACAATTTTAGGGACTTTTTAAAATTCAATTTTGGGGTACAATTAAACCCTGCAGCGAGTTGACTTCTATAGAGCAATGGAAACTCTCGGTGGAAAATTTTACCTGGTCTAAAAATTTTCCCCGATTTTGGGGTAATTTCAGAGAAAAGTAAAAAAACGTGGGAATTTTTTTTTTCGTTAATTTGAACAAAACAGTGATGAGCATTGGTTCAAAATCATCCCCCAAAGGATCCTAGGTGGTTTTTGTCAAAATCATCTGGCAGCACCATACATCGATTTTCATAGTAAACCGTACTAAGGAACTAGAGGTGTAACCTGGGCTCTGTACAATGTATGTATGAAGTGTTTCTGTCACCAAAATGTATGTGTTAAAAGTATTTAAAAAGGAAAAATCCAAGATGGCGGCCGAATTAGGATACTTTATTTATTATGACAATTTTAAGGTCTTTTTAGTAAATTCAGTTTTGTGGCACCTAACAACCCTGCAGCGAACTGACTTCTATTGAGGAATGGAAACTCTCGGTGCGAAGTATTAACTAATTTTCATAGTAAACAGTACTAAGGAAGTACTAGAAAGAGTCACCTTACATCTGTACAATGTATGGACAAAATGTTTCTGTCACCAAAGTGGATAAGTTAAAAGTATTTAAAAAAGGAAAAATCCAAGGTGGCGGCCGAGTTTGAGTATTTTTCTCTGATGATAAATTTACCTGGCTTCCCTGCAGCGAGTCGACCTTTATTGAGCCGTGGTAGATTTCGGTTCGAAATATTACCTAGGTTACAAATGTTCCCCGTTTTTTGGGTAATTTTGCAAACCCAAAATGTGGGATTTTTTTTTCGACAAACTATATATAAGAGCAACGGAGATCTATAATAAATATCATCTTAATAGTTATATGCGATTTTCGTAAAAAGTAATATTTACTAAGGACCCACTAGAAGGACCGTGTCTCTGTACAATATATGGACGAAAAAGGAAAAATGGTATGAAAATTTTCCCCGATTTTGGGTAATTTAGAAGACAAGTCCAAAATGTGGGATTTTTTTTTTCGATATTTCAAACAAAATAATGATGGATATCTGTCAAAAATCATCCCCTTATTGGTTTTTCGTGGTTTTTGTCAGAATTATTTGGCAACATCTTAGATCAGTTTTCTTAGGGAATAGTACAAGAAGAAGTCATCGAGACTCTACATAATGTATGGACGAAATGTTTTTGTTATTAGGGTGAATACGTCAAAAGTATTAAGAAGTAAAAATCCATGGCGGCCGAGTTAGGGTACTTTATTTAATTCAGTTTTCATGTACCCATCGTCACTGGAGCGAGTTGACTTTTATGGAGCAGTGGAAACTCTCGGTACGAAGCACTACCTGGTCTAAAAATTTTCCCCGATTTTAGGGTAATATCGGAGAGAAGTAAAAAACGTGGGATTTTTTGTTTCATCATTTTAGACCAAACAATGATGACGATCTGTCAAAAATAATCCCCAAGGGGTCTTAGGCGGTTTTTGTCAAAATGTGCTAGCAACACCATACATCGATCGATTTCCATTGTAAACAGTACTTAGGAACAACTAGAAGGAGTTACCTTGGCTCTGTACAATGTATGGACGAAATGTTTCTCACCAAGGTGTATATGTTAAAACTATTTAAAAAGCAATCATTCAAGATAGCGGCCGAGTTAGGGTACTTTATTCCCGATGACAAGTTTAGGGACGTTTTAAAACTCATTTTTGGGGTACTATTTTATTCCTTACAGCATGTTGACTTCTACGGAGCAAAGATAAGAAGAATTATATAGGCTACAAATTTTCCCCGATTTTCGGGTAATTTAGCAAACCCAAAATGTGGGAAAATTTTTTCGACATTTTTTTAAAAATAAAAGTGACGGGTATCTATTATAAATCTCATCTTAATAGTTTTATGCAATTTTTTGTAAAATTAGGGGGCAACACCAGGCATAGATTTTCGTAGAAAGTAATATTTACTAAGGACCCACTAAAAGGACCGTGTCTCTGTACAATATGTGGACGAAATATATCTGTCGTAATGTAATATATATGTCAGAAGTATCAAAATGGAAAAATCCAAGATGGCCGCCGAGGTTGACTTTGAACAAAATTTGGAAGATTTTTTTATTTTGGTACATAGTAACCATGCAGCGAGTCCGCTTTTATGGGATGGCATTGAATCTCAGTATTGCCAGCGCTAAAAACTTTCCCCGATTTTAATATTTATGACATTTTAATTAAAAGAGTGATGAGTGGTTATTATTTATCATAGGTCCTTTACCTACGATAAATAATAACCCTAAGGCTTTTATCAAAATTATTTGGAAAACTTTATTATGAAAACCGATGTAAGTTGTTACATCGGTTATACTAAACTATTAGAAGGAGTTGACAATGTATGGACGAAATGTTTTTGCCACCCTGGTAGCTAAGCCAAAATAAAAAAAAAATAAAAATTCAATACTGCGGCCGAAGACGTCAATTTTTTGCCTATACCTTAGTATAGGTGACCACAAATATCAAATTAGTTTTGGATTGTGACATAAAAACTCACACAAATATTGAACATTTTCGATGTCGAAATTATTTTCAGGAATGCTGTTCTGAATAATTTGTGTCTTTGGATTTTGTAATTTGAAGATTGCAAAATGTGTAAAATTTTCAGATTGTAAATAATGAGAATAAGTTTTGTCCATACATTTCTTTCATTGTATGATATCCACGGTTTATTACCAGCTAAGGAGACTATCTTGGAATTCATTCCTGCTTTGGTGACTATTCTAAATGATAATCGTTCGTGTAAAAAATACAGTTATGATTTATATGTCCTTTACACTAGAAATTTTGGTCACAGATCTATTCTATAAGGTATAAAAGTTGGTTAGGTTAGGTTCAGTTTTATGACCTCTACATTAGAAATAGCGACCCCATACTTATTAGTATATAGAAAGTAGGGTTCGATATGATTTTGTATTTCGTATTCGGTTAGGTAGTAATATAATGGCCAATTATAATAGAAATTATAGCCACAGATCTATACGGTATGCAGAAGTGAATTAGGTTAGATTTCATATTCTGTTCTCTACATTATAAACTATGATCACAGACTAATATATTGTAAAGAAATGTAGGTTAGGTTTTGTATTGGGACCATTACAATACAAAGTGGCGCCATAAGTCAATACGGTATACAAACAGTGAGTTAGGTTTTTTTTTTCACTCTTACAATAGGAATTGACATTTGTGGTATAGTTTCGTATCAAAACATGTTTCTGCCAACCAAGATCGAAAAGAAAACCTTCACCATAAAAAAATCAGCTAAAACGACCCACACGCAACCCAAATTATGGTCAAAGATATATAAGGTATACAGAGAGGTAGGTTAGGTTAGATTTTGTATTGCTACTCAGTAGTAATTATTGCTTCAGACTATTAGTATACTGAAAAGTAAGATGAGGTTAGGTCTATAGACAGGAGAATATGGAAATTGGGGTCACAAATCAATAAGGTACACAGAAACGTGGGTTAGGTTAGGTTTCGTATTATGATCTCTACATCAGAAACTGTGAACCGAAATTGATATAGTATACAGAAAGGTAGGTTAGGTTAGGTTTGGTATTGCGATTCTTTACAGTAGAAATTATGGCCTCAGAATAATATAGTAAACAAAAAGGTAGGTTTCGTATTATGAGCTCTACATTAAAAACTTTGACCCCAGACTAATATAGTATACAGAAAGGTAGGTTAGGTTAGGTTTTGTATTGTGACCATTACAATACAAAGTTTCGCCACAGGTATATATGGTACACGTGAAACAGAAATTCACTGTTACAATAGGAAGTCACCTAATCGTATCAAAACAGACAACTCTAACAACGAAAAGAAAACCGTCTTCACAAAAAAAATCAACGACAACGCCTCGCGGGCCTCTTGAGGCCCGCGCACACACGCACCCTCTAGTCTATAATATATAAAGCTGCATTACGGTCACTGACTGATTGACATAGTTGTTCTCCCAGAAGGAGTGCCGGGGGGTCGTGACGATGTATGGGGGAAGTGTACCTCTCGCTAGGGTGACCACGAGAAAATTCCGAAATTTGGGAAAATCCAAGATGGCGGACCAAGATGGCGGCTGAACTTTGTCAATTTCCATCGGATCGATTTCGTTCAAGCGGTAGTTCGTAGCGGGCCGCAAACGGTTGTATTTCAGGTTAAAAGAAAAAAATAAAATCCAAGATGGCGGCGTGAAAATGAAAATGAAAATTGTAATTTTTCGAGGGTTTCAAAAACCGAAATTCCCAGGGTAGTTGCGGGGGTGCTGGCGACACCGGTTGTGGGGCATAGGAAACTCGAAGGACCCGGCCTCTAGGGAAAATTATGAAATTTCGAAAATCCAAGATGGCCGCCGAGTTGGGGGCGTGTGAATTTGGTCCTAAAAATCCGGATTATTTTCAAAGTCATTTTTTAGATATAGGGCAACCCCGCAGCGAGTCGGCTTCTATGGGGCGATGATGGGTCTCGGTAAGAAGTATTGCCAGCGCTAAAAAGAATTCCCGAATTTGGGGTAATTTGGGAGAAATGTCCCAAAAAGTGGTAAAAAATTTTTTCGGCATTTTTGACAAAAGAAGCATCAAGGCCTATCGAGAAACATCCCCTAAAGGGTTTTAGGTGGGTTTTGTTGGAATTTGCTGGCAACACCCATACATGGTTTGACCAAAATAGAAATTGGGGTGTCTCTCCAAAAACTGAAATTCCTAGGGTACTTGCGGGGATACTACCGATCCCTATTGTAGGGCATTGGGAGGCTGAAAGACCCGGCCTCTAGGGAAAATTATGAAATTTCAGAAATCCAAGATGGCGGCCAAGCTATGGGAGATTTAGTTTTTGGAAAAATTTTGGGATATTTTCAATCGCGTTTTTGCTGCACATGGCAACCCCGTAGCTAAACGCCACCTACTGACATGGGTAAGTCTCAGTAAGAAGATTTGCCAGGGCTAAAAATTTTCCCCGATTTTGGGTTAAATTTGGAGAAAAGTCCCATAAAGTGGGAAAAAATTTTTTTTCGACATTTTAAATGAAAAAGTCTTGTTGGTCTACCAAAAATCGTCCCCTGAAGGGTTTTAGGGGAATTTTGTCAGAATTTGCTGGCAACACCCATACATCATGGGACAAATTTTGAAATTGAGGTCTAGCTTCAAAAACTGAAATTGATAGGGTACCTACGAGTGTGCTAGCTCAACACACTGTGCGGCGTCGGATAGCCGAAGGACCCGGCCTCTAGGGAAAATTATGAAATTTTAGAAATCCAAGATGGCGGCACAGATAGGGTAGTTTTGCTTTTCGGAGAAAATTTGGGATATTTTTAAATGTTGTTTTAGGACACATGGCAACCCCGCAGCGAGTCGACTTCTATGGAGAGATGATGTCTCTTGACACAAAGTATTACCTGGTATGAAAATTTTCCCCGATTTTGGGGTATTTTTTGAGACAGGTCCTAAAAAGTGGGAAATTTTTTTTTCGACATTTCAAACAAAAGAATGATGAAAATCTGTCAAAAGTCATCCCCTTAAGGATTTTTGGTGGTTTTTGTCAAAATTATCTGGCAACACCTCAGATCAGTTTTCTTAGGGAATAGTACAAGAAGAAGTCACCGAGGCTCTACATAATGTATGGACGAAATATTTCTGTTACTAAGGTGAATACGTCAAAAGTATTAAGAAGTAAAAATCCAAAATGGCGGCAGAGATAGGGGAGTTTTGCTTTTCGGAGAAAATTTGGGATATTTTTAAATGTAGTTTTAGGATACTTGCCAACCCCACAGCCAGTCGACTTCTATGGAGAGATGATGTGTCTCAACACAAAGTATTACCTGGTATAAAAATTTTCCCCGATTTTAGGGTAATTTTTGAGATAAGTCCTAAAAAGTGGGACAATAATTTTCGGACATTTCAAACAAAAGAATGATGAAAATCTGTCAAAAACAATCCCCCTATTGATTTTAGGTGGTTTTTGTCAGAATTATCTGGCAACACCTTACATCAGTTTTCTTAGAGAATAGTACTAGAAGGAGTCACCGAGGCTCTATACAATGTATGAACGAAATGTTTCTGTCACTAGGGTGAATATGTCAAAAGTATTAAAAAGTAAAAATCTAAGATGGCGGCCGAGTTAGGGTACTTAATTTATGTTGACATTTTTAGGGACTTTTAAAAATTCAATTTTGGGGTACCACTAAACCTTGCAGCGAGTTGACTTCTATAGAGCAATGGAAATTCTCGGTGGGAAATATTACCTGGTCCAAAAAATTTTCCCGATTTTGGGGTAATTTCGAAGAAAAGTAAAAAACGTGGATTTTTTTTTTCGTCAATTTGAACAAAACAGTGATGAGCATTGGTCCAAAATTATCCCTCAAAGGGCCCTAGGTGATTTTTGTCAAAATCTCCTGGCAACACCATATATCGATTTTCATAGTAAACCGTACTAAGGAACTCCTAGGTGTATGTAACCTGGGCTCTGTACAATATATGGATGAAATGTTTCTATCACCAGTGTATATGTTAAAAGTATTTAAAAAGAAAAAATCCAAGATGGCGGCCGAATTAGGATACTTTATCTATGATGACAATTTTAAGAACTTTTTAAAATTCAGTTTTGTGGCATCATCCCTGCAACGAATTGACTTGTATTGAGGAATGGAAACTCTCGGTGCGAAGTATTAACTAATTTTCATAGTAAACAGTACTAAGGAACTACTAGAAGGAGTCACCTTAGCTCTGTACAATGTATGGACAAAATGTTTCAATCGCCAAAGTGGATAAGTTAAAAGTATTCAAAAAGGAAAAATCCAAGATGGCAGCCGAGTTTAGTATTTTATCTCTGATGATAAATTTAGGAATACATTTTGGGGTACCTGGCTTCCCTGCAGCGAGTCGACCTTTATTGAGCCATGGTAGATTTCGGTTCGAAATATTATCTAGGCTACAAATTTTCCCCGATTTTTGGGTAATTTTGCAAACCCAAAATGTGGGATTTTTTTTTCGACATTCTAACATAAGAGTGACGGGGATCTATAATAAATCTCACCTTAATAGTTTTATGCGATTTTTTGTAAAATTAGGTGGCAACACCATGCATAGATTTTCGTATAGTAATTTTACTAAGGTATACTAAAAGGACGTGTCTCTGTACAATATATGGACGAAATAGTCATGTAATATAATTCAAAATGGAAAAACCAAGATTTATACTTTGTAAAATTTGGAAGAATTTTTTGGCCATGAAGCGAGGCTTTTATGGGATGGCATTTTCTCAGTAGGCCGTAATTATTCTAAGGCTTTTAAAAAAAAAAAAACATTTCTGTTACTAATAAGAAAACTAGGTAACAATGTATGGACGGTTTTGTATTGTGACCATTGCAATAAAAATTAAAGCAAAATGGAAATGGTATATAGAAAAAAGGTTAGGTTTTGTATTATGACTTACATTAGTTGTGAACCCAAAATATAATATAGAAACAAATGTGAGGTTTTTGTTAAAAATTTAGGTCGAAATGGTATATAGAAAATAGGTATAGGTTTTGATCTCTACATTAGAAAACTTTGACCCTCAGGATAATATAGTATACAAAAAGGTAGGTTAGGTTAGGTTTTGTATTGTGACCATTACAATACAAAGTTTCGCCACAGGATGGTACACGTGAAACAAAAATTCACTGTTACAATAGGAAGTCACCTAATCGTATCAAAACAGACAACTCTACTTGCCAACCAAGTCTATTCGAAAAGAAAACCGTCTTCACAAAAAAAATCAACGACAACGCCTCGCGGGCCTCTTGAGGCCCGCGCACACACGCACCCTCTAGTCTATAATATATAAAGCTGCATTACGGTGACTCACTCACTGATTGACATAGTTGTTCTCCCAGAAGGAGTGTCCGGGGGTCGGGACGATGTATGGGAGAAATGTTCTTTTGGCTAGGGTGACCACGAGAAAATTCCGAAATTTGGGAAAATCCAAGATGGCGGCGGACAAAGATGGCGGCTAACTTTGACAGTTATGCTCGGATCGATTCCGTTCAAAGAGTGATTTGGCACGTCTCGGCGGGACCCAGAATTTTGGGTAAAAACAAAAAATTAAAATCCAAGATGGCGGAGAAAAAATTGCCAAAAACTGGTTGAAAATTTTCTAGGATTTCAAAAACCGAAATTCCCAGGGTAGTTGCGGGGGTGCTGGCGACACCGGTTGTAGGGCATAGGAAACTCGAAGGACCCGACCTCTAGGGAAAATTATGAAATTTCGAAAATCCAAGATGGCCGCCGAGTTGCGGGCGTGTGAATTTGGTCCTAAAAATCCGGATAATTTTCAAAGTAATTTTTTAGATATAGGGCAACCCTGCAGCGAGCCGGCTTCTATGGGGCGATGATGGGTCTCGGTAAGAAGTATTGCCAGCGCTAAAAAGAATTCCCGAATTTGGGGTAATTTGGGAGAAATGTCCCAAAAAGTGGGAAAAAATTTTTTGGCATTTTTGACAAAAGAAGCATCAAGGCCTATCGAGAAACATCCCCTAAAGGGTTTTAGGTGGGTTTTGTTGGAATTTTCTGGCAACACCCATACATGGTTTGACCAAAATAGAAATTGGGGTGTCTCTCCAAAAACTGAAATTCCTAGGGTACTTGTGGGGATACTACCGATCCCTATTGTAGGGCATTGGGAGGCTGAAAGACCCGGCCTCTAGGGAAAATTATGAAATTTCAGAAATCCAAGATGGCGGCCAAGCTATGGGAGATTTAGTTTTTCGAACAATTTTGAGATATTTTCAATCGCGTTTTTGCTGCACATGGCAACCTCGAAGCTTGTCTCTTCCTACGGACTTGGATAACTCTCAGCAGGAAGGTTTATCCAGCCTAAAAAATTTCCCCGATTTTGGGTTAATTTTGGAAAAAGTCCCATAAAGTGGGAAAATTTTTTTTTGACATTTTAAATGAAAAACTCGTTTTGGTCTACCAAAATCGTCCACTGAAGGGTTTTAGGTGGATTTTGTCAGAATTTGCTGGCAACACCCATACATCATGGGACAAATTTTGAAATTGAGGTCTAGCTTCAAAAACTGAAATTGATAGGGTACCTACGAGTATGCTAGCTCAACGCACTGTGCGGCGTCGGATAGCCGAAGGACCCGGCCTCTAGGGAAAATTATGAAATTTTAGAAATCCAAGATGGCGGCAGAGATAGGGGAGTTTTGCTTTTCGGAGAAAATTTGGGATATTTTTAAATGTAGTTTTAGGACACTTGGCAACCCCACAGCCAGTCGACTTCTATGGAGAGATGATGTGTCTCAATACAAAGTATTACCTGGTATAAAAATTTTCCCCGATTTTAGGGTAATTGTTGAGATAGGTCCTAAAAAGTGGGAAAAATTTTTTTCGATATTTCAAACAAAAGAATGATGAAAATCTGTCAAAAACAATCCCCCTATTGATTTTAGGTGGTTTTTATCAGAATTATCTGGCAACACCTTACATCAGTATTCTTAGAGAATAGTACTAGAAGGAGTCACCGAGGCTCTATACAATGTATGAACGAAATGTTTCTGTCACTAAGGTGAATACGTCAAAAGTATTAAAAAGTAAAAATCTAAGATGGCGGCCGAGTTAGGGTACTTAATTTATGTTGACATTTTTAGGGACTTTTAAAAATTCAATTTTGGGGTGCCACTAAACCTTGCAGCGAGTTGACTTCTATAGAGCAATGGAAATTCTCGGTGGGAAATATTACCTGGTCCAAAAAATTTTCCCGATTTTGGGGTAATTTCGAAGAAAAGTAAAAAAACGTGGAATTTTTTTTCGTCAATTTGAACAAAACAGTGATGAGCATTGTTCCAAAAATTATCCCTCAAAGGGCCCTAGGTGGTTTTTGTCAAAATCTCCTGGCAACACCATACATCGATTTTCATAGTAAACCGTACTAAGGAACTCCTAGGTGTATGTAACCTGGGCTCTGTACAGTATATGGATGAAATGTTTCTATCACCAGTGTATATGTTAAAAGTATTTAAAAAGAAAAAATCCAAGATGGCGGCCGAATTAGGATACTTTATCTATGACGACAATTTTAAGAACTTTTTAAAATTCAGTTTTTGTTACCTATCATCCCTGCAACGAATTGACTTGTATTGAGGAATGGAAACTCTCGGTGCGAAGTATTAACTAATTTTCATAGTAAACAGTACTAAGGAACTACTAGAAGGAGTCACCTTAGCTCTGCACAATGTATGGACAAAATGTTTCTGTCACCAAAGTGGATAAGTTAAAAATATTCAAAAATGAAAAATCCAAGATGGTGGCCGAGTTTAACTATTTTATCTCTGATGATAAATTTAGGAATATATTTTGGGGTACCTGGCTTCCCTGCAGCGAGTCGACCTTTATTGAGCCATGGTAGATTTCGGTTCGAAATATTATCTAGGCTACAAATTTTCCCCGATTTTTGGGTAATTTTGCAAACCCAAAATGTGGGAATTTTTTTTTCTACATTCTAACATAAGAGTGACTGGGATCTATAATAAATCTCACCTTAATAGTTTTATGCGATTTTTTGTAAAATTAGTTGGCAACACCATGCATCGATTTTCGTAAAGAGTAATATTTACTAAGGACCCACTAGAAGGATCGTGTCTCTGTACAATATATGGATGAAAAAGGAAAAATGGTATGAAAATTTACCCCGATTCTGGGGTAATTTAGAAGACAAGTCCAAAAAGTGGGAATTTTGTTTTTCTGTATATCAAACAAAATAATGATGGATATCTGTCAAAAATCATCCCCTTATGGGTTTTTCGTGGTTTTTGTCAGAATTAGTTGGCAACACCTTAGATCAGTTTTCTTAGGGAATAGTACAAGAAGAAGTCACCGAGGCTCTACATAATGTATGGACGAAAAGTTTCTGTTACTAGGGTGAATACGTCAAAAGTATTAAGAAGTAAAAATCCAAGATGACGGCTGAGTTAGGGTACTTTTTTAAATTCAGTTTTCAGGTACTCATTGTCACTGCAGCGAGTTGACTTTTATGGAGCAGTGGAAACAAGGTACGAAGCACTACCTGGTCTAAAAATTTTCCCCGATTTTAGGGTAATATCGGAGAGAAGTAAAAAACCGTGGGAGTTTTTGTTTCATCATTTTAGACCAAACAATGATGCCGATCTGTCAAAAATAATCCCCAAGGGGTCTTAGGTGGCTTTTGTCAAAATGAGCTGGCAACACCATACATCGATTTCCATTGTAAACGGTACTCAGGAACTACTAGAAGGAGTTACCTTGGCTCTGTACAATGTATGGACGAAATGTTTCTCACCTGAAGATGTATATGTTAAAACTATTTAAAAAGGAATCATTCAAGATGGCGGCCGAGTTAGGGTACTTTATTCCCGATGACAAGTTTAGGGACGTTTTAAAACTCATTTTTGGGGTAGTATTTTATTCCTTACAGCAAGTTACTTCTATGGAGCAAAGACGTGAAGTATTATATAGGCTACAAATTTTCCCCGATTTTTGGGTAATTTTGCAAACCTTAAATGTGGGAAATTTTTTTCCGACATTTTAACATAAAAGTGACGGGTATCTATAATAAATCTCATCTTTATAGTTTTATGCAATTTTTTGTAAAATTAGGGGGCAACACCATGCATAGATTTTCGTAGAAAGTAATATTTACTAAGGAACCGACCGAATATTTTAAAAGGACCGTGTCTCTGTACAATATATGGACGAAATATATCTGTCGTCATGTAATATATACGTCAGAAGTATCAAAATGGAAAAATCCAAGATGGCCGCCGAGGTTGACTTTGAACAAAATTTGGAAGATTTTTTTATTTTGGTACATGGTAACCATGCAGCGAGTCCGCTTTTATGGGATGGCATTGAATCTTAGTATTGCCAGCGCTAAAAACTTTCTCCGATTTTAATATTTATGATATTTTAATTAAAAGAGTGTTGAGTGGTTATTATTTATCATAGGTCCTTTACCTACGATAAATAATAACCCTAAGGCTTTTATCAAAATTGTTTGGAAAACTTTACTATGAAAACCGATGTAAGTTGTTACAACGGTTTTCATAGTAAACTATTAGAAGAAGTTGACAATGTATGGACGAAATGTTTTTGTCACCCGGGTAGCTAAGTCAAAATAAAAAAAAATAAAAAGTCGAAATGGTATATAGAATGGTATAGTAAACAAAAAGGTAGCTTAGTTTAGGTTTTGTATTATGATTTCTACATTAAAAACTGTGAACCCAAATTAATATAGTATACAGAAAGGTAGGTAATGTGAGGTTTTGTATTGTGCCCATTGCAATAAAAATTAAAGGCACAGGTCGAAATGGTATATAGAAAGGTAGGTTAGGTTAGGTTTTGTATTGCGACTCTTACAGTAGAAATTATGCCCTCAGAATAATATAGTAAACAAAAAGGTAGGTTAGGTTAGGTTTCGTATTATGATCTCTACATTAAAAACTTTGACCCCAGACTAATATAGTATACAGAAAGGTAAGTTAGGTTAGGTTTCGTATTGTGACCATTACAATACAAAGTTTCGCCACAGGATGGTACACGTGAAACAAAAATTCACTGTTACAATAGGAAGTCACCTAATCGTATCAAAACAGACAACTCTACTTGCCAACTAAGTCTATTCGAAAAGAAAACCGTCTTCACAAAAAAAATCAACGACAACGCCTCGCGGGCCTCTTGAGGCCCGCGCACACACGCACCCTCTAGTCTATAATATATAAAGCTGCATTACGGTCACTGACTGATTGACATAGTTGTTCTCCCAGAAGCAGTGCCGGGGGGTCGTGACGATGTATGGGGGAAGTGTACCTCTCGCCAGGGTGACCACGAGAAAATTCCGAAATTTGGGAAATCTATAATAATCCAAGATGGCGGACCAAGATGGACCACGAGAAAATTCCGAAATTTGGGAAAATCCAAGATGGCGGACCAAGATGGCGACTGAACTTTGTCAATTTCCATCGGATCGATTTCGTTCAAGCGGTAGTTCGTAGCGGGCCGCAAACGGTTGTATTTCAGGTTAAAAGAAAAAAATAAAATCCAAGATGGCGGCGTGAAAATGAAAATGAAAATTGTAATTTTTCGAGGGTTTCAAAAACCGAAATTCCCAGGGTAGTTGCGGGGGTGCTGGCGACACCGGTTGTGTGCATAGGAAACTCGAAGGACCCGGCCTCTAGGGAAAATTATGAAATTTCGAAAATCCAAGATGGCCGCCGAGTTGGGGGCGTGTGAATTTGGTCCTAAAAATCCGGATTATTTTCAAAGTCATTTTTTAGATACAGGGCAACCCCGCAGCGAGTCGGCTTCTATGGGGCGATGATGGGTCTCGGTAAGAAGTATTGCCAGCGATAAAAATAATTTCCGAATTTGGGGTAATTTGGGAGAAATGTCCCAAAAAGTGGGAAAAATTTTTTTTTCGACATTTTTGACAAAAGAGGCATCAAGGCCTATCGAGAAACATCCCCTAAAGGGTTTTAGGTGGGTTTTGTTGGAATTTGCTGGCAACACCCATACATGGTTTGACCAAAATAGAAATTGGGGTGTCTCTCCAAAAACTGAAATTCCTAGGGTACTTGCGGGGATACTACCGATCCCTATTGTAGGGCATTGGGAGGCTGAAAGACCCGGCCTCTAGGGAAAATTATGAAATTTCAGAAATCCAAGATGGCGGCCAAGCTATGGGAGATTTAGTTTTTGGAAAAATTTTGGGATATTTTCAATCGCGTTTTTGCTGCACATGGCAACCCCGTAGCTAAACGCCACCTACTGACATGGGTAAGTCTCAGTAAGAAGATTTGCCAGGGCTAAAAATTTTCCCCGATTTTGGGTTAAATTTGGAGAAAAGTCCCATAAAGTGGGAAAATTTTTTTTTCGATATTTTAAATGAAAAAGTCTTGTTGGTCTACCAAAAATCGTCCCCTGAAGGGTTTTAGGGGAATTTTGTCAGAATTTGCTGGCAACACCCATACATCATGGGACAAATTTTGAAATTGAGGTCTAGCTTCAAAAACTGAAATTGATAGGGTACCTACGAGTGTGCTAGCTCAACGCACTGTGCGGCGTCGGATAGCCGAAGGACCCGGCCTCTAGGGAAAATTATGAAATTTTAGAAATCCAAGATGGCGGCACAGATAGGGGAGTTTTGCTTTTCGGAGAAAATTTGGGATATTTTTAAATGTTGTTTTAGGACACATGGCAACCCCGCAGCGAGTCGACTTCTATGGAGAGATGATGTCTCTTGACACAAAGTATTACCTGGTATGAAAATTTTCCCCGATTTTGGGGTATTTTTTGAGACAGGTCCTAAAAAGTGGGAAATTTTTTTTTTCGACATTTCAAACAAAAGAATGATGAAAATCTGTCAAAAGTCATCCCCTTAAGGGTTTTTGGTGGTTTTTGTCAGAATTATCTGGCAACACCTCAGAACAGTTTTCTTAGGGAATAGTACAAGAAGAAGTCACCGAGGCTCTACATAATGTATGGACGAAATGTTTCTGTTACTAAGGTGAATACGTCAAAAGTATTAAGAAGTAAAAATCCAAAATGGCGGCAGAGATAGGGGAGTTTTGCTTTTCGGAGAAAATTTGGGATATTTTTAAATGTAGTTTTAGGACACTTGCCAACCCCACAGCCAGTCGACTTCTATGGAGAGATGATGTGTCTCAACACAAAGTATTACCTGGTATAAAAATTTTCCCCGATTTTAGGGTAATTTTTGAGATAAGTCCTAAAAAGTGGGACAATAATTTTTTGGACATTTCAAACAAAAGAATGATGAAAATCTGTCAAAAACAATCCCCCTATTGATTTTAGGTGGTTTTTGTCAGAATTATCTGGCAACACCTTACATCAGTTTTCTTAGAGATTAGTACTAGAAGGAGTCACCGAGGCTCTATACAATGTATGAACGAAATGTTTCTGTCACTAGGGTGAATATGTTAAAAGTATTAAAAAGTAAAATTCTAAGATGGCGGCCGAGTTAGGGTACTTAATTCATGTTGACATTTTTAGGGACTTTTAAAAATTCAATTTTGGGGTACCACTAAACCTTGCAGCGAGTTGACTTCTATAGAGCAATGGATATTCTCGGTGGGAAATATTACCTGGTCAAAAAATTTTCCCGATTTTGGGGTAATTTCGAAGAAAAGTAAAAAACGTGGGAATTTTTTTTCGGCAATTTGAACAAAACAGTGATGAGTATGAGCATTGGTCCCAAATTATCCCTCAAAGGGTCCTAGGTGGTTTTTGTCAAAATCTCCTGGCAACACCATACATCGATTTTCATAGTAAATCGTACTAAGGAACTCCTAGGTGTATGTAACCTGGGCTCTGTACAATATATGGATGAAATGTTTCTATCACCAGTGTATATGTTAAAAGTATTTAAAAAGAAAAAATCCAAGATGGCGGCCGAATTAGGATACTTTATCTATGATGACAATTTTAAGAACTTTTTAAAATTCATTTTTGTGGCATCATCCCTGCAACGAATTGACTTGTATTGAGGAATGGAAACTCTCGGTGCGAAGTATTAACTAATTTTCATAGTAAACAGTACTAAGGAACTACTAGGAGTCACCTTAGCTCTGTACAATGTATGGACAAAATGTTTCAATCGCCAAAGTGGATAAGTTAATTGTATTCAAAAAGGAAAAATCCAAGATGGCGGACCAAGATGGCGACTGAACTTTGTCAATTTCCATCGGATCGATTTCGTTCAAGCGGTAGTTCGTAGCGGGCCGCAAACGGTTGTATTTCAGATTAAAAGAAAAAATAAAATCCAAGATGGCGGCGTGAAAATGAAAATGAAAATTGTAATTTTTCGAGGGTTTCAAAAACCGAAATTCCCAGGGTAGTTGCGGGGGTGCTGGCGACACCGGTTGTAGGGCATAGGAAACTCGAAGGACCCGACCTCTAGGGAAAATTATGAAATGTCGAAAATCCAAGATGGCCGCCGAGTTGGGGGCGTGTGAAATTGGTCCTAAAAATCCGGATTATTTTCAAAATCATTTTTAGGTACAGGGCAACCCCGCAGCGAGTCGGCTTCTATGGGGCGATGATGGGTCTCGGTAAGATGTATTGCCAGAGCTAAAAAGAATTTCCGAATTTGGGGTAATTTGGGAGAAATGTCCCAAAAAGTGGGAAAATTTTTTTCGGCATTTTTGACAAAAGAAGCATCAAGGTCTATCGAGAAACATCCCTTAAAGGGTTTTAGGTGGGTTTTGTTGGAATTTGCTGGCAACACCCATACATGGTGTGACCAAATTAGAAATTGGGGTGTCTCTCCAAAAACTGAAATTCCTAGGGTACTTGGGGATACTACCGATCCCTATTGTAGGCCATTGGGAGGTTGAAAGACCCGGCCTCTAGGGAAAATTATGAAATTTCTTAAATCCAAGATGGCGGCCAAGCTATGGGAGATTTAGTTTTTGGAAAATTTTGGGATACCAATCGCGTTTTTGCTGCACATGGCAACCCGCAGCTATACGCCACCTACTGACATGGGTAAGTCTCAGTAAGAAAGATTTACCAGGGCTAAAAATTCTCCTCGTGGATTTTGGGTTAAATTTGGAGAAAAGTCCCATAAAGTGGGAAAAATTTTTTTCGACATTTTAAATGAAAAATCTTGTTGGTCTACCAAAAAATCTGTCTCTGAAGGGGTTTAGGTGGATTTTGTCAGAATTTGCTGGCAACACCTATACATCATGGGAGCCAAATTTTGAAATTGAGGTCTAGCTTTAAAAACTGAAATTGATAGGGTACCTACGAGTGCTAGCTCAACGCACTGTGTGGCGTCGGATAGCCGAAGGACCCGGCCTCTAGGGAAAATTATGAAATTTTAGAAATCCAAGATGGCGGCAGAGATAGGGGAGTTTTTCTTTTCGGAGAAAATATGGGATATTTTTAAATGTAGTTTTAGGAGACATGGCAACCCCGCAGCAAGTCGACTTCTATGGAGATATGATGTCTTTCGACACAAAGTATTACCTGGCATGAAAATTTTCCTCGATTTTGGGGTATTTTTTGAGACAGGTCCTAAAAAAGTGGGAAAATTTTTTTCGACATTTCAATCAAAAGAATGTTAAAAATCTGTCAAAAGTCATCCCCTTAAGGGTTTTTGGTGGTTTTTGTCAAAATTATCTGGCAACACCTCAGATCAGTTTTCTTAGGGAATAGTACAAAGAAGTCACCGAAGCTCTACATAATGTATAGAAGAAATGTTTTCACAATTAGGGTGAATACGTCAAAAGTATTAAGAAGTAAAAAATCCAAAATGGCGGCAGAGATAGGGGAGTTTTGCTTTTCGGAGAAAATTTGGGATATTTTTAAATGTAGTTTTAGGACACTTGCCAACCCCACAGCCAGTCGATTTCTATGGAGAGATGATGTGTCTCAACACAAAGTATTACCTGGTATAAAAATTTTCCCAATTTTAGGGTACTTTTGAGATAAGTCCTAAAAGTGGGACAATAATTTTTGGATATTTCAAACAAAAGAATG